>NW_015659004.1:429391-466142 GCF_001515625.1 Sinocyclocheilus rhinocerous | reverse complement strand
AGACTTTAAGAATTTAGAACCAAGAACTACTTTATTACAGATGTTCAGTCAGATTGTACAGTTCATACAGTTTAAATTAAAAAATTATTAAATACTGTTTAAAGAGACAGCTGTTGAAATAATTAAAAGAGAACCTAGTGTACTTATTGTTTTCAAATAAATGAAATCACTTTGCTTTTAAAGGTCTCCTCGTATCCCTTTATTAGGTAAAAACACATTATTTAATACATTTTCATTGCGCCCCTAAAATTCTTTAATGTGCTCCTAAATTTTTCAACTTAGGAGCACATGTGCTCCTTCTGAAAAAGTAAGCATCAAGCCCTGTTCAGTCAGTCACTTTCGATGTCACGTCGGTGACCGACGAATTGGGAATCTCGCCAGAGAGACCAATCCACTTTCAGTGTAACTAAACAAGCCAATGGGCATTGGCATGTGAGATTTGCATCTGGCTGCCACACCAAGCAAGCGTGGGTATAAGAGGCAGCAGGTGCATCGCATTCATTCATCTTTTCGCTTCGGAGCCGAGTGGTGGTGCATCACTACTGCTCTCCTTCCTCTTGAGTGATGGATGTTATGTCTGTCAGCAGCGGTGGTCACTGTCTCACAGGAAAGAAGATTAAGATCCTCCGTGTAGACAGCCACACCAAGAGTGTGCGGTGGCCAGCTCCCCTGCGTGCTTCAGCACTAAAAGAGCAACACAGGTGATCGCATCTTTTTAAAGATGTCTTATCACCCGTGCATTTCTGGATGTGGTCGTTACCTGGCACCTCAGGACGGTCACGATCGCTGCCTCACGTGTCTGGGCATTAACCATGCTGAGGAAGCTTTTGTGAATGGTGCATGTTCTCTTTGTGGGGCCATGCCCATCTTGGAGTTGCATAAAAGACTCCGTTACGTCAAACGGGACGGAGTCCCTCTGCCTCTGCCGTGATCTAGCGTTCCTCCTGGCACCCGGGGCATCGCTACTTCCGGTGGTATCAGAGGTGATTTGAGGATCACGGTGAGGGCTTCTCCAAAGGAAGTTCCTCACCCCTCAAGCACTCCGCAACTGGCGAGACTGCCGGAGGAACACGCTGGTCTTTCTGCTGGACAGGGTGTACCACCCATATCCTTCGGTGCCCCCCCTGACGACCAGATGTCAATCGCTGCATCGGAGGGCGAGCTCTCTCTCTCCGGGGATGACGACTTGGCTGCATTGCCACCTTTGGGGACTGTAGGGTTGCCCGAGCCAGACCCAGAGATGACGGCTATGCTTTCCCGGGCCGCCGAGAATGTTGGGCTCGTGTGGAATCGCCGCGTCCCTGTCCTTCGAGGCTGGATGAGTGGTTCGTCGGTGGGGGTCGCGCTGGTTCTCAGCGCCCCCCTCCGGTGCCATTCTTCCCGGAAGTGCATGAGGAGCTCACAAGTTCGTGGAAGGCACCTTTTACTGCCCGAAACAAGTCTTGCAGCTCCTCCTCGCTCACCACCCTCGATGGCAGGGCCGCTTTGAGGTACACAGGCATTCCCTCTGTGGAGTGGTCTGTGACCATGCAACTGTGTCCCACGACCACTACCACTCTGCTGGGTGACCCGTGTCTCCCCTCACGGGCCTGTAAGTACTTGTCAGCTCAAACTGGAAGTGCTTACAGAGCCTGTGGGGAGGCGGTCTCTGCCATTTACGCCATGGCATTATTGCAGGTCCATCAGGCCAAAACCCTGAGGGACCTGCACGAGGGTGGTCCTGACCTGGTGGTTCTACATAAACTGTGTACTGCTACGGACCTCGCGCTCTGAGCGACAAAGGTAACCGCACAGTCTCTGGGTCGTGCGATGTCCACCTTAGTGGTCCAGGAGCACCATCTCTGGCTGTGTCTGGCTGATATAAAGGAGCATGACAAGGTGCAATTCCTGAATGCTCCCGTGCCACAGACCGGCCATTTCAGCGACGCGGTCGAGAGCTTTGCCCAGCAGTTCTCGGTGGCACAGAAGCAGACTGAGGCGATTAAGCACATCATGCGCCAGAGGAAACCTGCTGCTTCCAGTCCGGCTGCAGCCCCTCAGCCTGCTCGTCACCGAGGGCGCCCCCCTGCATCCGCCCCCGCTCCCACACAGCAGCCTTCCACCAAGCAGCATCGTGGAGCCGGTCACAGGCAGGGCGCCCAACCCGTCCAGGCCCCCGCCAAACCTGGCGGCAAGCGCAAGTGCAGAAGGCCCTGAGACAGGCAACCCAGAGATGGAGGGCACTGCTCATTGGGAGATGGTGACCGCACCACTCCCTCCCCCGGCCATTCCTGTGTTTCACCTTCAAAGGTCTGGCATATCAGTACAAGTTCCTGCCCTTCGGGCCGTCCCTGTCGCCCCGTGTCTTCACCAAAGTCACGGAGGTGGCCCTTGTTCCCTTGAGAGAACAGGGTGTTTGCATCCTCAACTGTCTCGACGACTGGCTCATACTCGCACAGTCTCGCGATCAGTTGTGCATACACAGGGACTTGATGCTCAGACACCTCAGCCAGTTGGGTCTTCAGGTCAACTGGGAAAAGTGCAAACTCATGCCAATGCAGAGGATCTCTTTTCTCGGAATGGAGCTGGATTCGGTCAGCCAGACAGCACGCCTCACCCAGGAACGTGCTCAGTCAGTGCTGAACTGCCTCAAGACATTATCAGGCAGGACAGCGGTCCCACTGAAATTGTTTCAGAGGCTCCTGGGGCATATGGCTGCAGCCGCTGCGGTAGTTCCGCTCGGTCTGCTCCATATGAGACCGTTTCAGCACTGGTTCCATGGCCAAATCCCGAGGTGGGCGTGGCTACGCAGCACTCGCGGGGTTCAGATTACACCTGCCTGTCGCAGAACCTTCAGCCCGTGGTTGGATCCTTCGTTCCTTCGGGCAGGAGTGCCCCTGGAACAGGTATCCAGGCATGCTGTGGTGTTCACAGATGTTTCTACCACCGGCTGGGCTGGTCTGGACGGGTCCCCAACTGCATTGGCATATCAATTGCCTCAAGTTGCTGGCAGTGCGCCTTGCCCTGAGCCATCTCAGAAGGCGCCTTCGGGGCAAGGACGTACTGGTCCGCACGGACAATACTGCGACCGTTGCATATATATCAACAGACAAGGCGGTTTATGCTCCCATCGCATGTCGCAACTCGCCCGCCACCTCCTCCTCTGGAGTCAGAAGCATCTGAGGTCCCTTCGTGCCATCCATATCCCAGAAGTGTTCAATCAGGCAGCCGACGAGCTGTCATGAGCAGCACTCCCAGGGGAGTGGAGACTCCACCCCCAGGCGGTTCAGCTGATTTGGAGATGGTTCGAAGGTGCTCAGGTAGACCTGTTTTCATCTCTAGAAACCACACACTGCCAGTTGTCCTAAATATGCGTTCCCCCCAGTGAGCCTACTTGCACAGACACTGTGCAAGATCAGGGAGGACGAGGAGCAGGTCTTGTTAGTGGCTCCATAATGGCCTAACAGGACCTGGTTCCCAGAACTCATGCTCCTCACGACAGCCCCGCCCTGGCCGATTCCTCTGAGGAAGGATCTGTTTTCTCAGAGACGGGGCACCCTATGGCACCTGTGTCCGGACCTGTGGAAACTCTTATGTATGGTCCCTGGATGGGATGCGGAGGTTCTAGGTGACCTATCCCAGGAGGTAGCGCTCACTTTCGCTTCAGCACGAGCACCGTCCACGAGATGGGCCTATGCTTTGAAGTGGAACCTATTTGTCGAATGGTGTTCTTCTCACCAAGAGGACCCCCGGAAATGTTCGATCAGAGCCATGCTTTCCTTTTTGCAGCAAGGGTTGGAGAGTAGGCTGTCCCTCTCCACCCTTAAGGTTTACACAGCTGCAATCTCTGTATACCACGACCCCAATAGAGGATAGGTCGGTGGGGAAGCACGACCTGGTCGTCAGGTACCTTTGGGGGGCCAGAAGGTTAAATCCTCCTAGGCCCCTCTCCTTACCCTCTTGGGATTCAGCATTGGTGCTAAGAGCCCTACAAACTGCTCCCTTCGAGCCTTTGGAGTCAGTCGAAGTTTCTTTCCATGAAAACCCTACTCCTGGCTGCATTGGCCTCGATCAAGAGGGTAGGGGACCTGCAGGCGTTTTTGGTCGATGAATCATGCCTTGAGTTTGGGCCGGCTGACTTCAGTGCAACACTAAGACCCCAGCCCGGCTACATACCCAAGGTTCCTACCACTCCCTTCAGGGACCAGGTGGTGAACCTGCAAGCGCTGCCCCTGGAACAGGCAGACCCAGCCCTAGCTTTGCTCGTACGCACACTGCGACAGTACGTAGGTAGAACTCAAAGCTTCAGGACCTCAGAGCAGCTCTTTGTCTGTTATGGAGGACAGCAGAAAGGGAAAGCTGTCTCCAAGCAGAGGATGGCCCACTGGATAGTGGATGCCATCACCTTGGCCAATGAAGCACAAGGTGTGCTCTGCACATGCTCACTCCACTAGGGATGTCTCATCATGTTGCATCATCCTGGGCGCTGGCTCGTGGTGCCTCGCTAACAGATATTTGTAGAGCTGCCGGCTGGGAGACTCCTTAACACGTTCGCTAGATTCTACAGCCTATGTGTCGAGCCGTTTTACTCCTGTGTTCTCACCTCAAACGGGTAGTGGCACTGAGAGGCCCGGTTCAGAGTCGGCTTGTAACAGCAGCAGTCGACCTTCTCTGTGTAGAGCCCGGTCCTATCGTCTGCCTTATAGGAAGGATCAGGAGGCTTACACAGGGCACTGGAGGGGGCAACATCTGTGGCGTGTTGGTAGGGATTCCCAATTCGTCAGTCACCGACGTGATTTCGAGAGTGACCGGCTGAAAGGTAATGTGTTGGTTACATTTGTAACCCTCGTTCCCTGAAGGAGGGAACGGAGACGTCACGTCCCGTCGCCACAGTTGCTGTAAGACTGCTGAGCTGCCGGGTCACGGCTCGGCTCCTCTGCAAAAACATGCAAATAAATGCAATGCACCTGCTGACTCTTATACCCGCGCTGCGAGGTGTGGCAGACAGATGCGAATCTCGCATGCCAATGCCCATTGACTCGTTTAGTTACACTCGAAGTGGATTGGTCTCTCTGGGAAGATTCCCAATTTGCCGGTCACCGACATGACGTCTCCATTCCCTCCTTCAGGGAACGAGGGTTACAATTGTAACCGAGACATTTCCAGCTGTGAGACAAAATACTCACCCCCAGAGAGTGCCACAGGTCCTTTACAAGTGCTTTGTATGAGATACACACTAAGTATGCTTACATGCAGAGTTATAATCAAGCTGGGTTGAGCAAAAAGTTCACAGGAGTGCATAATCAAATATTTAAAGGATGAAATACTTTGCACTACTGGGCTGATATGATTTCAGTCGGACTAAATCATTTACAGGACATTTTAAACTGACAAATTATTGTTTTAGTCTGACTAAAATCTAAATGCATGTAAATTCACTTCTTATTCAATTTTTATTCGATATATCCCTGCTGATAAGGGATGTTGTTTGATTCTAATATGAAATTTAAGTAAGAGCTCATATTCTTCATAACCTCCCTTCATACAATTTTCTTGTAGGAATCACTGAAAGGAGTAAAAGGCAGTGGTTTATCATTTGCTGTTCTTACTGACAGAGCAAGATACTTCTCAATAACCAATGGTACTGTTTTGTGGGTTATCATTTCTCAAAAGAAAACTTTCTTTTTTCTCAAAAGGAATTTATTTTGTATTGTGGTCTGGTCTTTCATATAAGAACATTTTGTTTAAAATGGAAATCTTTCATAATGCATTTTTTCCCCACCATCATTCCAATGGAAATACATATAGTCATCATGGAACCTTCAGTCGTGACTTGGCATGATGCCGATGTGCTGCAGTATCAGGAGGAATAATGTCAAATCCAAGCTGCCCTTAATTAAAAATTATTTTTAAATTATGAGGGAATTTTAACACAGTAAAACATAACAACATTTGTTAGGCAAGTGTAATTTATGACATTAGCAAGAATGAGTCTTTCACAAGTACCATATCACATTTTTATATGAACATTTTCTTTGTGTTTTATTTAATTTACTTAATGTTTTATTTTACTTCAATTTCCCACAAACGCCATACTAACCTACAAGATTGTGTATGTTTAATCCTATAATAAATGTAAATGACTTGATGTTTCTCCTGTGGTTTAACATTTTAAAAACTCTAATTTGTTGCATTAATGTTGTGTTTGTTTTATGCCCCCCATCAAGTATCCACCTTTTTCAACGTAACTTAATTGTGCCAGGCTTCCGGTGACATTCGCTTCCAGTTATTTTATCTGTACAGAAACAGTCCTTTATGCTTAATTATATTGCAAACGGATATTTTATTATCATATTATTTTAATTTATTATCATAATCATAAACACACTGGTTTGTATGGCAAAAATAGGCCTAGTTTTACAGTTTACTGCACTCTAGGCTATTATTCTTGCAGCTGCTAATAAATCGGAAGTCGCAGATAAATAAAAAGTCGCAAAATAATAATTTGAAAGAAAGAAAAAGGTTTTTCGAAGTGTCATAAGAAAAATAACAATAAGCATGTAAATATATAAATATCACTTAATAACTCACTATATAATTTATGGGTTCATACTGCAAAAAAAAGGGAACCCCTGCTATAGCACATTAATCCAGAGACATTAATAACATTGATAAAAGGCCCATAATAAAATAAACCAAGAGAGCACATGCGAGCAAATTATCATAAGAAAACGACAAAATATGACACATGTTATTAGTTGGGCTGACTCATTTTGGCGCAAAAACCTGCCAGTGTAAGCGAGTGTGTACTTCTCTCCATAGCAACAATAACAGTTTCCTCGTGCCAGCGCGCTACAAATGTCTTGACTGGTTTAAAGAGGCACAAACACAGTTTAACCTTTATCCTTCACTTGTTAAATCCTTCACACTCGTTTACTCCTAAGTAAATACGAGGATGACTATGGTTTGGACTGATGAAAATACTCTTTTAGCTTCTCTTGAGAGCATGGGTTGACACAGTCCCAGCATGGTTGGAACGCGTCGGGTAGTTTGACACCTCTAGGGGTTTTATCACCGTTAACAACAGTCCGCTGGTGACTTCAGGACCTCCACAGGGGCCAGCACACAGTCCTGCCTCAGAATGTGATTACCCAGCCACAAAGAAGATTAACTAACCCACGGTAAATCACCAGTATATTCTAGCGTGGCTCTAGCCAAGGCGTATTTTGATCTTGTCTGTTAAAACTGGCTTTGATACAGCACAAGTTTGGAGTAATTTGGGAATAAAAAGATGAAGGATTTGCCAGGAGAGTGGAAGGACCATCAGCTCACGGTAGGCTGTCAATCTTTTAATGCACCACAGTTCATTCAATAGTAAAGGTTAAACACCTGCCACTTGAACGCGCCAAGATTACTTGGCCGAAAATGAAATTTAAGTAAGAGCTCATATTCTTCATAACCTCCCTTCATACAATTTTCTTGTAGGAATCACTGAAAGGAGTAAAAGGCAGTGGTTTATCATTTGCTGTTCTTACTGACAGAGCAAGATACTTCTCAATAACCAATGGTACTGTTTTGTGGGTTATCATTTCTCAAAAGAAAACTTTCTTTTTTCTCAAAAGGAATTTATTTTGTATTGTGGTCTGGTCTTTCATATAAGAACATTTTGTTTAAAATGGAAATCTTTCATAATGCATTTTTTCCCCACCATCATTCCAATGGAAATACATATAGTCATCATGGAACCTTCAGTCGTGACTTGGCATGATGCCGATGTGCTGCAGTATCAGGAGGAATAATGTCAAATCCAAGCTGCCCTTAATTAAAAATTATTTTTAAATTATGAGGGAATTTTAACACAGTAAAACATAACAACATTTGTTAGGCAAGTGTAATTTATGACATTAGCAAGAATGAGTCTTTCACAAGTACCATATCACATTTTTATATGAACATTTTCTTTGTGTTTTATTTAATTTACTTAATGTTTTATTTTACTTCAATTTCCCACAAACGCCATACTAACCTACAAGATTGTGTATGTTTAATCCTATAATAAATGTAAATGACTTGATGTTTCTCCTGTGGTTTAACATTTTAAAAACTCTAATTTGTTGCATTAATGTTGTGTTTGTTTTATGCCCCCCATCAAGTATCCACCTTTTTCAACGTAACTTAATTGTGCCAGGCTTCCGTTGACATTCGCTTCCAGTTATTTTATCTGTACAGAAACAGTCCTTTATGCTTAATTATATTGCAAACGGATATTTTATTATCATATTATTTTAATTTATTATCATAATCATAAACACACTGGTTTGTATGGCAAAAATAGGCCTAGTTTTACAGTTTACTGCACTCTAGGCTATTATTCTTGCAGCTGCTAATAAATCGGAAGTCGCAGATAAATAAAAAGTCGCAAAATAATAATTTGAAAGAAAGAAAAAGGTTTTTCGAAGTGTCATAAGAAAAATAACAATAAGCATGTAAATATATAAATATCACTTAATAACTCACTATATAATTTATGGGTTCATACTGCAAAAAAAAGGGAACCCCTGCTATAGCACATTAATCCAGAGACATTAATAACATTGATAAAAGGCCCATAATAAAATAAACCAAGAGAGCACATGCGAGCAAATTATCATAAGAAAACGACAAAATATGACACATGTTATTAGTTGGGCTGACTCATTTTGGCGCAAAAACCTGCCAGTGTAAGCGAGTGTGTACTTCTCTCCATAGCAACAATAACAGTTTCCTCGTGCCAGCGCGCTACAAATGTCTTGACTGGTTTAAAGAGGCACAAACACAGTTTAACCTTTATCCTTCACTTGTTAAATCCTTCACACTCGTTTACTCCTAAGTAAATACGAGGATGACTATGGTTTGGACTGATGAAAATACTCTTTTAGCTTCTCTTGAGAGCATGGGTTGACACAGTCCCAGCATGGTTGGAACGCGTCGGGTAGTTTGACACGTCTAGGGGTTTTATCACCGTTAACAACAGTCCGCTGGTGACTTCAGGACCTCCACAGGGGCCAGCACACAGTCCTGCCTCAGAATGAGATTACCCAGCCACAAAGAAGATTAACTAACCCACGGTAAATCACCAGTATATTCTAGCGTGGCTCTAGCCAAGGCGTATTTTGATCTTGTCTGTTAAAACTGGCTTTGATACAGCACAAGTTTGGAGTAATTTGGGAATAAAAAGATGAAGGATTTGCCAGGAGAGTGGAAGGACCATCAGCTCGCTGTAGGCTGTCAATCTTTTAATGCACCACAGTTCATTCAATTGTAAAGGTTAAACACCTGTCACTTGAACGCGCCAAGATTACTTGGCCGAAAATGTACAGGCTTCTTCTAGAGATGCATGATAATGTGGCACCTGTGGGACAAGAGAGCGTCAACAAATGAACAAAACGTTTCTATTGTCTTTTAAAAGATTACTTGGCCGAAAATTTACAGGTTTCTTCTAGAGATGCATGATAATGTGGCACCTGTGGGACAAGAGAGCGTCAACAAATGAACAAAACGTTTCTATTGTCTTTTAAAGTGAAAACAAGTGATAACACTTTATAGTAGCATTCATTAATAAGTCACTACATAGGCAGACTGAGGCTAGTTTTCACATTTGTGGTTTATATTCTCAGTGTGTTTGTATGTTTTGATAGTCAATCTTCTTTGCATACATACACATTAAAGTCATGGCTACAAAAATATATAAAAAGATTGTGATTTTTAAGTCATTGTCCTTTCTGTATGGGGTAAGTTGTCAAAGGGGAACCATATTGTTTATTGGCAAAATAATGAAACCACAAGGAAGAAAAAAATAGATCACGGTTTCCACAAAAATATGAAAGAGCATAATTGTTTTCAACATTTCTAATAATAAAGAGAACCAAATCTTGAAAACCAAAGCAGTATATTAGAATGATTTCTGAAGACTGGAGTAACTGCTGCTGAAAATTCAGCTTTGACTTAGGGAATAAATTACATTGCTATTTGAATATATTTTAAAATGTAAAGTTATTTTAAATAATAATCATATTTTGACAAAATTACTCATTTTACTCTTTCTTATTAAATAAATGCAGTCTTGGTAACTTCTTTCAAAAACATTTTAAAAACCAATCTTACCAACTTATGGTGCAAAAATGCTAAACCATTGTTTTGGATATCAGAGCTTGTAATTAATTATAATATTTTAAAATATATAATAAGCCATGTGACAACTTGCCCTGACCTGACATACCCTTGTCCTGAGAGCACAGTTCAACCTTTCAGTTACAGCTGATGTTTATTTAAAAAATTGGCGCAGTATACCTCAGTGTTACTGAACTCTTGTGAATTCTTCCATATGTGACAGCAAACCCCAGTCTCCTATAGTGCTTAACAGATCAGTTGTTCTTATAGATTCAAATAGTATATCACATAAATCAGAATTTCATTGCATTCTAATAATAGGAATGTTAGTGTTCTATGCACCTAATAGGGTGAAGGCAGATTTATTTAAAGTTTTTTTTAAATAAATGATGTACACTGGTTCAAGGTTGCTCTGCGCATCCGACCACTGAACGATGCAGAGATCAAGGAGGGTGCAACCACAGTGGCTCACAAGATTGACAGTCAGGTAAGGGAAAATAAACAACCAACAAAAAAACATTTAGACACATGTCCAGCATTACTTATGATTCCTTTATGAAATAATTATAAATTATTTAATTATGACCTTTGACTTAAAATCTAGTTACGAAGATAAAGCCATGTGACAAAACACCCTGGTCTCCCCTATATATTTTTGTAAATATTACAGATTTTGGAAACATATACATAACATTCACAACTCCTGGTTAGGAATCTGTTGCAGAACCTGTCATGATGAATGATGGTCTAAAGACCTAATCCTCCCTTTCATCTTCAGTAAATCCTGTTTACAGTCAGTAAATAAGGTTTACTGTCGTCTTTACTTACGCTTGATGTCTTGGGGTTCTCAAAGGCAAAGAAACATGCCACAGTATTTGTGTGCGTGTTTAAAATTCCAAACCACATCAATCTTGCTGATTAGGGAGGGTGTACCTTACAAACACCTTATGATGAAGAAGAGATGTCACTTAAAAATTACAAAATGATGTGTCATTCTAGAGGTTTGCCAAAAAGGAAAGGTGCCAATTAAGTGCAGAAGACTTTGTCAGGTGTCTCCAGATGTAGGTGTCAGGTTCTCAGAGACTTTTCTAAGGGAAGGAACGTTGAAACACAACTTCCATTTAAAAAGAATCCAGGTCCAAAAGCACAACATGAAAGATTTTTCTTGCCATGTACACAAGTTTAGGGTTAGTCTTTTTTTTTCTTTTTTTTAAACAATTGATACGTTTATACAACAAGAATGCAATCAATTTAAAAGTGACAGTAAAGCCTTTAACATTGTTACATATTTTAAATAAATGCTATTCTTTTGAACTTTATATTAATTAAAAATATTAAGCAGCAGAACTGTTTTTAACATTGATAATGAGAAATTTTGCTGAAAATTCAGCTTTGCTATCACCGGAATAAATCACATTTTAAAACAGTATTCAAGTAGAAAACAGTTATTTTAAATTATAAATAATTTAGTCATTAATATTTAGTCATTGCAGAATTTATTTAATATTTGGAGTTAATTCTCATGTCTAATCACTCATTCTCATATCTTCAGATGGTGGTGTTGATGGACCCCTGTGAAGACTCTGACAATGTCCTGAGGGCCAACCGCTCACGTGAAAAAACATACATGTTTGATGTGGCATTAGATTATAGTGCCACCCAGGTGTGTATTGCTGCGCAGCCTGCGCTTCCACAAAAAATAATGTACATTTTTGTAGGTCATGTGATCCTTGATCATTGCCTCATGTTCACTTAGAATTTTAGGTGCAGTTTCTTGAATCAAAGTCTTTAGTTTTAAAAGACCTCAATTTTATTTACATTTTCTTTATTTCAGGAGGATGTCTATGTGGCAACAACAAAAAATCTTATTGATGGTGTGATTGCTGGTTATAATGCCACAGTCTTTGCATATGGACCTACGGGTAATGTTGATGTGAAGTTTTCTGTTTAGTGCTACTGTACATTCCAATACCCTGCAAAATAATGATTATCCTAAATAAAAAATTCTTAGCTAAAACAGAAAATTCTGAACCCAAGGGGATGAAAAATGAAATTGCTAATTTTAAATCGATCACAGACACTAAGCAGAGAAAGTAAACTAACCAAAATATCTGTGTTCACATTCTCTGCTACATTTTCATTTTTTAGGAGCTGGGAAGACATACACTATGTTAGGGTTAGATTCTGAGCCTGGCATTTACATCCGAACACTCAATGATCTCTTCAGGGCCATTGAAGACAGCACTGAGGACTTGGATTGCAGTGTTTATATGTCATATATAGAGGTCAGTCTTATTGTTTGTAGATATTCAAAAATATTGCATCATGTTTGTTACTGTCTGTCTGGCACTTTACAAATGGCGTGCGTCCTGAATGCATTCAACACTAAACAACCTATTTGCAGATTTATAATGAGATGATCCGAGATCTGTTAAATCCATCTTCTGGATACCTTGAGCTGCGTGAGGATGCTAAAGGGGAAATACGAATTGCAGGCATCACTGAATTCTCTACATGTAATGCTAAAGAGGTACACAGGCTCATTCCAGTTGGTGGCCATCTTTGCCCTCCATTAATTTCCCACAATTGGCCTGTCTAGTCCTTATAATGTCTCCAAAAAAGGATGATGTCCTTCTGAACCTGGTGTTTGCCTGTGATTTCAGATAATGGCTCTTTTGACCAAAGGGAATAAACAGAGAACCCAGGAGTCAACAGCTGCTAACAAGACATCATCTCGCTCTCATGCTATACTTCAGGTCGAGAACACACACACAGACACTAACCATGTACATGACCTCAAATTGGCACACTGTCGTCTGAGTGTGCGTCTCCTGCTTTGTTTGCACCACAGGTGACAGTCAAGCAAAAGAGTCTTGTAAAGGATATCAACGAGGAGGTCAGGGTGGGAAAGCTATTCATGGTAGACTTGGCAGGAACTGAGAGAGCATCACAGGTACATGCTGTGTGTGTTGATGTGCTGAATTGGAAACGCAAGCTTTCAAATTCCTCAGGGATGCCAGATTTTATAGTTCAGCACCCTTTCTCATCTTTCACCGAAATGAATATTTAAGCTCTTCTGTCCTTCATTATTCATATATAATATGAGACTGATTAAGGAATTTGAGCATGTTACATCTCATATGGCAGCCAAAACATCACCCATCATTAAATTCAGACATTCTTACATATAATTGAATGCCAACAGTCATACTGTATGTCAAGTTCTAAAGCACATGTTCTCTTCTTTCAGACTCAAAACAGAGGAAAGAGAATGAAGGAAGGAGCACATATAAACCGTTCCCTGTTAGCACTGGCCAACTGCATCAATGCCTTGAGTGAGAAGGGTGGGAAAGGTGCTCAGTTTGTCAACTACAGAGACAGCAAACTCACTCGACTTCTTAAGGTTAGCAAAATCTGTGGAAGCTTATTTCCACCACAGAATTAAAAAAAAGTAATCGCACAATTATCTCACAAATCACACTTTTTTCAGAATTACAAAATATGAACCCAGAATTGCTAGAAATGTATTCAGTAGTGGAAATAAGCTTAAGTCTGACTTGTAAATTGGAAGCAAGAAAAGTCAAAATTGTAAGATATCATTTTTTTCACAGAATTGTAAGTTAAGTTTATATTCCAAATTCTTAGAACTGAAAGAAAAAAAGTGTGAGATATAACCTCAGAATTATGAGAAAAACAAGTCCCATACAACTCCTTAAAAGAAGACTAAGTTTTTACAGTTGTCACACAGTTGCAGTGTTTTGATGTGGATTTTAGGATGCTTTAGGAGGAAACAGTCGCACAGTCATGATAACCCATATCAGTCCTGCCAGCACCAATTTTGAAGAGTCAAGAAATACGCTGGTTTATGCAGACAAAGCCAAAAATATAAGAAACAAGGTAAACATACATGCTTAATAGTATTTGTCTAGAACCAGATGATTATATTAAACCAATTACTGGATAAAGTGTAAAACTTTTAATGCAATATTTGAAAATAACCACTGAAGAAGTATAACACAAAAATAGATTCACTGAAATGTATTAAGTTTAGGCTTTTGAGGAATTTACCATTCAAAAGTTTGGGGTTGGTAAGATTTTAAATGTTTTTTTAATGATTTGTACGTCTTTTTTGAAGTCTTTTATGCTTACCAAGTTATATTGTGAATAGTATTATATTATGTAATATTGTTACAACTGAAAATATCTGTGTTCAATTATATATATATTTTAAAACAGTTTATTGTTTTAAGCAGCCTTTACTCCAGTCTTCAGTGTCACATGATCCTTAAGTAATCGTTCTATTCTGATTTTCTATTATTGGTGACTTAATTTTGTTGAGATGCAGCCCAGGTGTCTCTCCTGCTATTCTGTTTTAAAATCTTCTAGGTGAAACGTAATTTGATGAATGTTTCATATCACCTGGCGCAATATACACGCATTATTGCTGATCTGCGGAGTGAAATCGACCGCCTTCGTGCAAAGATTGACCAGCAGAGTCAAGAGCAACAGAAAGGAGAGAAAGCAGACATTCGTGAAATTCAAGGTGTGCTCAATTTGTTTTAGAATTTGGGTACAGTAGTTGATAAATAATATTGAAATAAACTTTTTTATTACATCAGGATTTTAACCTGAAATACACTCACTATTTGAGTTGTTAGTTAGTAGTTTGTTCAAATCCATAACTGCAAGTAAGAGTAATAATTTGCGATTTTTTTTTAAATAGTAGTAAAAAGTTCATTCAGATTTTTTTTTTATGATTGGCATCTGGTTTCTCTATATGGGCTGTTTTTAGCTGAGGTGCAGCAGTACAGTCATGGTGAGCTGGCTTTACTGCAGGAGCAGCTCTTGTCTGCCTTCAGGGAGCAGATGGAGATCAGACGCAGCCTCATGGAGCTGGAGAACTGCAATATGGAACTCCACATAGACACGTCTAGACATCTGCTCACCATCTCAGAGTAAACACTTAAACATACAGACAGAGTTCCAGTCATCTGTAATTCTTCAATTAGAGACAGGGTTATAGTTGGGGCTAGTTCACCTAAAAATGATTCATTTACTTTTTACCTTTTCACCTTCATGTTGTTCTAAAACTGTATGAATTTCTTTATTCTTTTGAACACAAAAGAAGATTATTTTTTTGAAGAGGAATGTGTGTAACCAAACAGATAAAGGTAACCTTTGACTTCCATTGTATTTTTTTTTCCATATTATGAAAGTCAATGTCTACCACCAACTGTTTGTTTACCAACATTCTTCAAAATGTCTTTGTTTGTGTTCATTATAAGACGGAACGTCTTAAAGGTTTGTAACAATTTGATGGTGAGAAAATGATAACATTTTTGGGTGCACTATCCCTTTAACTGAATTAAAATTATATACATACACACATATATAGGAAACATTTCTCATTTACAGCTAGTTTAGCATTGATTAAAATAATTATAAAAAAAGTATATAGACAACTAATAAAAACTATCAAAGTTTTAAAAATGACAAAAAATCACTAAAACTTGAACTGAAATGAAAATGGAGATTCAAAATATGAATAAATGGAAATGAAAATGAAATTCAAAATATCAATAAAAACTATAATAGTATCTTAGTTATACTAAAACAACTCTGATTAGGGGAATCTTTCTGTGCCCTAGTATGATTTTAAAGAAAAATGTTTTTAAGGATATAATCATTTTAAAATGTCTCATTAATGACTTTTTCTGTATTTTTAATAGTTTTAAAATGGTAAAGTGTTTCTATTTGTGTCATTACCGCCTTGTATTGTTTCCATTACTTAAACTTAAAAATCTACACCATCACCCATTATAACAAAATCCACTTGATATTTTGCAGGATGATTATAAAATGTAAAAAAAAAAAAAAAAAAAGAAACGTTTCATCCATGTTAAAACCATACTCCTATACATACTGTAGTCTCCTCTCCTAAATTATAGTATTTCAGCTTTTTCTTTTTTCATCTCACATCAACCCTCTTTCTCTTTTCCTCATCTGGTAGTTGGGAGCGTGATCGAGCACGTGCCCAGCGAGGGAGAGATGAGGTAACTGGAGAGAAAACAGACAGAGAAAAGGAGGAAGAGCAAGGGAGTGGACCAGAAGAGCCACAGTATGTCACAGCAGCTCGAGAGGAGATCGGCCTACCACTGGCTGAACAGAGAAAGACAATGGAGCTCAAAGTAATTAAGTTCATTACATAATGAAGACTCTATTTTTTTGAATGAGTCATAACAGCGAATGGACATCTGACATGACATGTCAAGCAATGACAGAAGTATACTTCATATAAAACTCCTATTTAATTTTTTCTAAGCAAGCCATTATATGACCTCAGCTTAAATAAGTGGTATTAATTAACTTTCCCTATTGGTTTCTTCCTTTATTTCAGCGTGAATTGGAAGAAAAATTATTGAACATGAAACTAAAGTCATCTAAGATTGAGGAGTTGCTTCCTAAACGCACAAGTAACCATGAGCAGAGAGACATTCTGGCATTGCTTTGTAAGGTTCATGAGCTGGAACTTGAAAAAACTGAAATCCAGTCAGCTGTTCTCTGCAAAGAAAACGTTCTCCGAACAAATGACTTCATCATTCAGCGCCATGAGCAGCAGCGGACACTCTGTGATGACATCATACACCAGCAGAAGGCTCTGATTGAAGGTTGTGGGTCACTGAAATGGACTGATGTCTGAGAGACAGATTATAGCATCTGACGTTTGGTAAATAAACATTATATAAAATATATTTTTTCATTCTGTCCACAGATCAAGGACTTTGTGTACCTGAGGAATTACAAGAGCTTTATTCACTGTACTTTTGTGAATTAAGTGATGGAAGCATCGACCAAATACTCAGCATTCATACATTCACCACAAACCCCAGAGCTGTAAGCTTCTAATTTGATCTCTTCCTTTCTTCCTCATTTACCTTTCCCTTTAATTTACTTTTTAAATATACATTTCAAAAGTTTGGGGTCAGTAAGATTTTTGCTCTTTAATTGCACGCACAAATATGGCGGCGCACGCTGTAGCCTGTATCATTTCATATTAAAGCACGAATGAAACTATGAGCATGTATGTCAGATCCGCGTCACGTTCAGCAGCGGCAGCTCTTAAAGTAATAGCAGCCAAATAACCTAATATCCCGGCTGCTGTGATGTCTAGAACAAAATAATAAAGAGGAAATCAATAACTTTTGTAGCTTTAAGGATTCATCTATATTTAATTTAGAATTTAGTGTTTGATAACTTTATTCAATTTCTGTATATTTCTTACTTGCTGAAGGGCACAGGTAAATATGACATTTATTATAATGGGTTTATGTGAAGGTTGTTTTAAGTTAACTTAATAAAGTCTAATAAATTCTCAAATTGATAGCTCTCAATTATACTGTAATGTTAGTAGTCAACATTACATATAATCAATGGATAAATATTAGGAAAACAGAACAATTTCCTAGAGACATCAGTAGTATTGGTATCAGTGATACTCACCTTTAGTCATAAAAAAGATGCCTTTAAACAAATATTAAATATATACTGTCTTTATGTTGTTTCTACATTAATTTGAAGATTGATGTGAAATTATTGCAATATAAAAGTATATTTTAAAACGTTAATGTTAGGTAGTATTAATCGCGATTGATTTCAGAAAAAAATGTGCGATTAATTCGTGATTTTTCTTTTTATTCGATTGACAGCACTAATTATAATATATTTTAAAATGTAATTTATTTTCAACAGCCATTATCCCAATCTTCAGTGTCATGTGATCCTTCAGAAATCATTTTAATATGATGGTTTGGTGCTCAAGAAACATTTCTTATTATTATCAATGTTGAAAACAGTTGTGCTGCTTAATATTTTTATGGAAAGCATGATTTTAAATCTTTTTACTGTCACTTTTGAACAATTAAATGTATCCTTGCTGAATTAAAGTTTTAATTTCTTTTTTTTTTTAAATCATACTTATTTCAAACTGTTGAACAATACTGTATTGATTTATTTCTTTTTATACAGGATAAATCTCTTATGATTATGGCCAGCCAAATAAGACTTGATGTGATCTCTGATTTAGAAGATGTAGATAAAACACAGCAGAACAACAGGAAGTTCAGTCCATTAGATAAACATCCCCGTGATTCTTCTTCCTCTGGGCTGGATTATGACAGGTGAAGTATGTAATAAGAAAAGTAGACTGCCATGTTCATCTGGAATATAGTATGCTTTCATCATTTGTTATATTTTCTATCTTCCTTATTATAGTGACAGTAACAGAGTTTTCAAATCGCTGTCTAAACTTAAGCCACAGAGACGGCACCACTTATCTTCTACCCCAACTCTTTCAATGAAGGTAAACACACAGAAGTGCTCATAGACACTGAGCCACCCTAACTGACAGTATCATCTCATCTTTTACCATGTAAACAAATGACTTTACGTGAGATAGTCTCACAAGACACACTTTTGACTACCAGAACGAAAGTATCAGTAAATAAAATCAAAAAGGTAAACATGAACTCAACTTGATGTAACTGTACATTCCCAGATCTTAATCTATTTTGAAATAATCTATTCAGAATTTGGTCAGTTTTGTGTAGTTTGTAATGTGGCTGACTGTCATTGAGCAGGTTTGTGCTGTTAAGGATTCGACTCCTATATGTCCTACTGAAGCTGTGAGTCCAGACACTCTGAGGGAAATTGTGAGTGACACCAAGAGCATCTCAGTCATTGCAGCAAAACGTCGCTCACACCTAGCAAAGGAGACCAACTCCAGAGTGGCTGGTCTGGCTTTGGCCTCAGGGCTCAAGTCCTCAGTGAGTATGGACAGTCTAGTTTCTACTTTGGCAGATGAGTCGACTGAGGTCAAAAGAAACCCACCAAGACATGGAGGCAGGTCCCAGTCAAAACAGGACTTAAAGACATCGGAAGGCAGAATGGAGCTCTCTGAGAGACACCAGCACAAGAAACGGTCCATATCTTTTGAAGCAAGCAAAAGGGTATAAGCACATCTATGTGTACCTCCATCTCTGTTGTTTCAGTGAGTTTTCAAAAATTTGGGATTAGATTTTTTTAAAAGAAATTAATACTTTTATTCAGCAAGAATGCATTCAATTGATCAAAAGTGACACTGTTGCAAAATAACATCTATTTAAAATAAATGCTGTCCTTTTCAACTTTCTATTTATCAAAGAATCCTGAAAAAATTTATTGTTTCCACAAAAATATTAAAGGGCACCTATTATGCAAAATCCACTTTTACATGGTGTTTGGACGTAAATGTGTGTTGGCAGTGTGTGAACACAACCACCCCACAATGATAAAAATCCACCCACTCCTCATTTTTTAATCCCCTTTAAACCAAGTCAGTCTCACTAGGCCTGCCGTTTTGATTCTCATGCAGTGTGACGTCACATTGCATAGGGCCGGTTTTTCTACCTATTAGATTGTGTTTTATTAAAGTCTACACCTAACCCACCCCTAAACCTACCCTTACAGTAATGCAGATACATTAAATATTGTTATTTAGCGTGAGAAAAAGGACGCAATATTGATGTGCGCATGCGCAGTAAACCCTGGTAGGACAATCTGACGGGTAGGATAAAATGTCCCGCGGCGCGAGCTCTGTAACATTGCACTGTTTCGTCCCACTTTCAGTGCTATTGGCTTCCCATATGTATGGCTAAACACCGGTTCTCTCGCTCTCAGTTATGTTGCTTCTACCGGCTGTTGTTTAATACCGGCTGTGCAATGCAGAGAGACGTATGCGACGCCCTCTTCTGGACACGGGGTGGGAATATGCATCTTATTTGCATTTAAAGCGATACCAAAACAACTCTTTTTTTAGACACACCCCAAAAATGACATTTTCCAGCTGTTATAATAAATGATCTGTTGGGTATTTTGGGCTGAAACTTCACAGACACATTCTGGGGACACCCAAGACCAATCTTGTAAAAAGGGGCATAATAGGTGCCCTTTAAGCAGCACATCTGTTTTCAACACTGATAATAAGAAATGTTTCTTGAGCATCAAATCAGCATCAAGTTGTCAATTTCAAGTAACATTATCTAGGAAGCTGCTAAATTTGATCTGTTCATACCACAGCAGGTACAAAAACTAAGACAGAACCCTTCCAGATATCCAGCTTTGGAGAGCATCTCAGACAACCGGCTTGTGAGACCAGCTTTAAACGTGATCCAGCCACTCAACGGTGGTGCTGGAAACCCTGCAACACCCCCAGTAGCTAAAGTGAAAAACCCTGTCTCTCACTTTACAGGTACAGAACTACAGCCGTTCCAGTTTCACCGCCGCACACTGTTTTCCAAACTCAAGCCAAATTGTTATTCAGGCTAGCATTTGGATGTGATCTGTTAGAAAATTCAGAACTTCTCTGTTATCACAATTGAGATTTTCTGTTTTTTAATATGGGTGCCAAAATCAGTATGTGTCGCATTCATGCTGTAGATGTGAAGTGGGCCTAAAAATTAGCAAATTTTGATATTTTGTCAATATGAATTTAGGAGAAGTGCAGCTTGAGAAGTTAGAGATCAGGGGAACGCCACCCAGCACCATCCATCAAAAGCACTCAGATATCAAACGAGGACAGGCAACCTACAAACGACAGCGAGGTGAGGGGGTTTTTTTTCTTGCTATTCAGCTATGTTCTTTTATTTTTAATAGTGAAATGAAGTTGGCAGGTTGTGGATTGTTTTGTAGTCCAAGCCAAGTTAACGAAAATGTTTTTTAGGCCCAGGAGATGTTTCTTACTCCAGCAATCTCCTACAGCAACCAGGCAATTACAAGAAGTCCGCCAATGAAAATCCTAGACAAAAAGGAATGGCCGATGTTAACAGAAAGAATGAAGCATGGCAAAAAAACAAACATACTGTAAAAAAGTCATATGTCTGAGTTTTTCGTTCTTGTACAAGAGAACATGATCTATTTTTGCACTAAAATGGACATATAATACAGCTGAGACTAAGTTGTGAAATGATTTTAATGTTATTTAATAATTATCACGTGTTGAAAATCTTAAAATTCAAAAACCTTGAGATAGATATTAAGTAGAGGTTTTATACAGTTTGTCTCTGCTTTGAAACTGACAATACAAACATATTTTTTGATGATTCACATTTGATGCAAATTTATTTGGGAAAAAAACAAAAACAAAGCATTGAAATAAACATGTACATAAGCTTGGCTATAAAGCTTGTTTCAGAATGGCTTCATACTGAGTAAACTCCTGCAACACTGAATAAATGAATATGGTTTCATTTATTTAATAAAAAATGAATTATATAAAAATGTAAAGTGTGAAAGCCCATATTGGTTTCTCCAGGGGGGCGTTGTCCCTGTAATAACAGCTGTGAGTCACTTTGGATAAAAGTCAACCGAACTGACACAGGCACAAACCAATCCCTGATCAATCTTAGTGAAACTGAGTGTGTCTGGTGTTGAGCAACATCAGGTTACATCACTGGTTAATGATGTATCAGTACAACTATTGGATAAATAATCAAAATTTGCATATTACATTGGAAAAGGTGACATAGACTATATCAGTATACCACAGCATGAAGCTGTTATCTAAACCTTTTAGCATGTCATGTTATTCTGTACCTCTTCAAGTGAACCAGTCCCCTTAATGATGCATTCTCATGAAAATATGGCTAGTTAAATAATTTAGATGTGGCTTTATTTAATAATCACTTAACATTTAATAACATTTAATAATCACATTAAAGGCAGAGTAAGCGATTTCTGGTAGCCAATGTTGTTTGTCTCTTCAAGAAGCCTTTGACGCAGGTATCAGATTGTCCTTTACTCACTTTATTAAGTACCTGTTATCCACAGAATGAGGAGGAGAAGCCATTCAATGAGCATTGGCAGCAGATGTACAGACTCTGCCATCCGTGCCAAATTGAGTATGACTTTGTTGGGAAACTGGAAACAGTTGATGAGGATACAGAACATTTGTTGAAGATTCTTGGGATGGGAAATCAGGTTCGCTTTCCCCCAGGGTACCGCAACAGGACAGCTGCAAACTGGGAACGAGACTGGTTTACAAACATTTCAGTAGCTGACAGGAGAAAACTGTACAATCTTTATGAAGCAGACTTCAGATTATTTGGATATGACAAACCTGAGACACTTCTGGACGAGTGACAGAAACAGTTGTTCTTTAAAAGAAATTAGCCTACATGTATATAATGTGAAATAAAAGTGGATTGTACAGATGTTTTGGCACTTAAACATTTTCTAATTTATTTGACTAAAACAGTGAATTGTCAGGTGCACATTTTTAGATTTTATATAAAACTTGTTATAAAACTGTTGTGTTGTATTGCTGATGAATGATTTGAATCAAAAACAAACTGATTAATGTTTCACTCATTGATATTTAGTAAGAAAATTACAGTAAAATTACAAATTAAATGAACTCAGGTAATGAAATTGAATGATCTAAACTGGTTGGAATAGACCTTATGGGTAGCGCCATACTGATTTTTTGACAGGAATGAATGATCTTTTATGTTTAAAACCATTTTGTCTACTACTTTTTTGGAAAGATGTTTTGTCAGCTGACCAATCAGTATGTTGTTAAACAACAGTACAACTGTTGTACTTCTGTCCCTCAATTTTGTCAAAAATTAAATATGGCTCTAGTACCCTGACTAACGTCTACTGACTAAACCAAAGCATTCATTTGTTTTGGCCACAAGGGTGCAGTGTGTTTCAATTGATTTGTTGCAGAAAGAGCGACGATATACTACAGTCAGCCATGTGAGTAGCACTCAGATGGAGTTCTGAAACTTGACTGAACTTATGAATCTTTAATGCTAGAAAAAAAAATCAAATGTAGAATTTATGAAATGAGGCATATTTTGACAGCTCTCTAAGGCCCAGTGAAAGTGAAGGTTCTTGTTTTTATTTGAAACAACATCTCTGACCAAAAGTAGAGAGAATAAAATAATTGGAGACAGTTACATTTCTGATCTGAAAGTGTAATGTCAGAGTTCTTATTAGAGGAAAATATGACATTTTAATTTCCAAAGTTTTAACAATATAAAATGTTTTCAGGATTAGATTTTGATATGATTTTAGCACATTAATCTGTTTGGGGTTTTATTTTCATTACTTTTTAGTTCAACAGGCAAAAAGGCCTATTACCTTCACTAAAAATTCATCTGAAAGCCAGCATTCATAAATTTGCCAAATAAATAAATAAAAAGAATAAACATTTTAGCTGGGTAAATACATGAAAATGTGCTGACATATATGGACCATTCTACAGAATTGGTGCAAACTGCTGTCCCAAGAAAACACATTTAAAATCATTTTAGTATTCAAATCTTAGATGTTTACTAAGATTATTGTATTATCTATTGAAACCCACAATAATATTTAAAATATTAGTAAACTTAATATATATATAAAATTATCATATATATTGGGTACTTTCAGTTGGGAGGTGGATATCTTGAACCCTAACCCCTATATTCATATATATATTTATATTCACTTGTGAAAAATGATATTGAAATAATTATATATTTTTTTCCATTGTTGTTTTTAAAAGTATCTTTTTAACTCTTTTAAAAAGTAAAGTTACAAAAAAATTCTGAAATTGAATTCTGAAATGTGTCCCGCATTTTTCATGTCACTACCGAAACAGTGTGTATTAATCCATTGGCTGAGGCTGAGATTTTAACTACACCCCTAAATTTATGATCAGGAAATATCTCTGTGTCCCCCTCTCTCATAGCTACATGCTGAGCCATCATTTTGAGGTAAATGTGTTCAAAAGTCTGTGTAACTTTAAGGAACGTCACTACTGAACACCATTTTTCTGCAATATAAGCATATACCTAGCATCTTTGATGTGTAACTTTAAGGAACGTCACTACTGAACACCATTTTTCTGCAATTAAGCATATACTTTTTTCTGTGTTATTCCATAAAATTTAGTTTTTATATGTGTACCACTGTTCAGAACTGTGCTAGCTAACCAAGTGCTGATTAGCATCTTTGAGCTAGGTTCAAAAGTATCTAAAATTGTCACTACCGAAACATTTGGTGGCGTTTCGGTAGTGACATCTTTGGGGGTTAGGGTAAAATTACTACCGAAAAATAAATAACTACCGAAATATTCACGACCGAAACATGTTATCATTGTTTCGGTAGTGACAAAAGGGAACACATAATCCTCATATTTGGGTGAAATAAACAAAATTTTAGTACAGGTTTTTTTTGTATTTTAGTATGTTTTAGAGTGTTTTAGTATGCAAGTTAACATTCTGTAATGTGATGTGGTTGCTACAAAAGCATTACTGTCACTACCGAAACATGGGATGTTTTGTCAAAAATAAAGTATACTGAATTATCAACTAAGATGTCATGTTTTTGGTTCAATGTATATTCAAACTAATGAATCCTTAACTTTGAAATCAGTATGATCAACTTTTTGCCTTTTACAAAGAAAAATTTGATTCAAAATACAACAAATCTCATAAATTACACTAATTTTATAATATAATAATAACAAAATTAATATTGTTAAAAATGTAATTGTTATTGATTTATCTCTGAAAAAAAATTTAATAGCAAAAATATATATTTACAATGTAGATGTAAAATCAGTATGATCAACTTTTTGCCTTTTACAAAGAAAAATTGGATTTTGTACCTTGGATATTATACAATTTGCATACATACAAATTTTTTTTTTAAAAAGAGACGCGTTTCCAACTCTGACTTGGGACCAATTCTGTATGGCCCATATAAAAGATGTAAAAAATATTAATAGGTCAATATAACCCTTCTAATTAAATTATTATTACTGTGTTTCAGTAGTGACAAATTTGGGGAGAGGACAAGTATTCCAAAACTTTCTGAAAATAAAATATGAGAAATAACCGCACAATTACTAGAAATGTGTACCTTGGATATTATTCAATTTGCATACATACACATTTTTTGGAAAAAAAAAAGACACGTTTCCAACTCTGACTTGGGACCAATTCTGTATGGCCCATATAAAAGATTACTAAGATTGTATTCATTTATTATTACTATTATTATTATTATTATATTGTTAACATTAATAGTAATGTAGTAATGCTATTAATAATAATAATATAACAAAGCTCTCTGTTTTTATAATAACATTTAGCCTAATAATTATAATTATTAAAGGAAAGGAGGAAAAGACCGTGACGTGTGGCCAAGTATGGTGTCCAATACTCGGAAGTTGAGCTCTGCAATTAACCCATCCAAGAGCACACACACTCACACAGCCATGAGTAGTGAACACACACACACTGTGAACACACACCCGGAGCAGTGGGCAGCCATTTTTGCCGCGGCGCCCGGGGAGCAGTTGGGGGTTTTGTGCCTTGCTCAAGGGTCTCACCTCAGTCGTGGTATTGAAGGTGGAAGAGAGCTAATCATTCACTCCCCCCACCTACAATCCCTGCCAGTACTGAGACTCGAGCCTGCAACCTTTGGGTTACAAGTCCGACTCTCTAACCATTAGGCCACAACTGCCCCTAGATTATTAATATTATTACTATTATTGTTATTATTATATATTATCATTTAATGCGATTATCAAATGAAATACAAAATATATTGTTGTTAATCTGTTCACTAGTTATTTAAATTGGACTATGCAATAATAAATAATGGTACTGAGTGTTTTGTTAGTCATATTCCTTCATTACAAATGAAGAGATGAAAAGGTCACTGTAAATTCCATTATGCAAAAAAACTGTTTTGTTATGTCCTCTTTCCCTATCTCTTTAAAGTTCTCTATCCAACTGACTGGAACTGGATAGTCTGAAAGGTTAAGGGCAAATTCACCAAGTCCAGCCTTCTGAACTACCGTCCTCTTCATCTTGCCTACGCTTCTGCTGTATGACAGCTTGAAAGGTTGTGTGGCAGGTTCTTTTAAAGTCGTCCCCTCTACGAGATGCTTTAGAATAAAGGTCAGTACTAATGGGCAACTGCAGTCACCCACAGGAACAGGATGCAAGTACTTTTTTGTTTCCTGTGACCCCTGTCTGGGCTGACTCATGTCCATTATTTCTTGGACAGAGGGATCCCACTTGTTGCGACATAATCAGTGAATGAACTAAAAACAGAACAGGATTAATAAAGAAAATGTGCAGTTCCTGCTGGTTGCACTTTCTGCTAACAGTGAACAAAACAGGGACTAAAAATTT
The DNA here is from genome assembly GCF_001515625.1 of Sinocyclocheilus rhinocerous. Taxonomy (NCBI): domain Eukaryota; kingdom Metazoa; phylum Chordata; class Actinopteri; order Cypriniformes; family Cyprinidae; genus Sinocyclocheilus; species Sinocyclocheilus rhinocerous. Next base: position 439,782 of record NW_015659004.1, on the reverse strand, counting down.
CATTAAAGTTATTTTTCAAGAGGTCAAGATTTTTTTTTAAAGCAAATAGAACCAATTATTATCACTGTCTACCATATACAGATGTTTGTTAAATGTTTGGCGTACTTCACATGCTACGCCAGACAACAGGACAACTGGAAGAGTAAATGTATGTATGGTGTCCCATACTTAGAATTTGTGCTCTGCATGTGGTACCCATCCAATTACCACAACTGCCCCAAAAAGCATAGGTTTGTCAGAAGTGGGATGTTTGCTTTGACCAGCTGGTTTAAACGCACATTAGATTTTGTACAGTCTTCAGAAGATCCATAGTGGCAAAAACAAGTGGATGGTTCATTTTAATGATGTCCCAGGTCACAGATTCTTTTGTAAACAAAGTACGGTGTTAAGCCAGCTGTATTGGATTTGACAGCAACTACATCACAATCACAATGCTTCACAATGCATTTCATATGCCATGCTGAGAAGGCATTGACACTTTTACCTTTGGAATGGTATTAGCCAATCATAACAGTGGCCATTTACTGGCAAGACTTCAAGGGGCCGCCTATCTGAAAAAACTGATAATAAAAGGTTTATCAAAAGGTTTTGACAGATTTAGGCTACAAATCTGTCCCCAAAATATGTTTAAATGCAAACACATACAAAACATGTATTATTAAAATAAGCCTAATTATAATTTTCAGACATGAAAAAAGCATAGCCTACAACACAGGCACAGTGACCAGGCCCAGGGTCCAGATGCACATGATGGCTGCGTCCGAAAGCTCTAAAATGCTGCCTTCGGAGGCAGCATTCCAAGGCAGTTGAGATAAAAAATAAAGATGGCATTCTGAAAGTTGCGTTTGGTGGTCAGTTTGTGTTTAAATGTATGTTTCTGACTAACTTTTTGCACTTTTGAAGTTATTTCTAGCGAGAAATCAGTATTATAATAATTAAATATTCATTTAGATATCATCAAAACTCATTCTATTTTGTTGTAGATCATTAAACCGTTACGCTGCCTCAGAAGCCTGTCCGAAATCAGTTTCATGAGGTGCCTTCGTGCAAAAACGCTGCCTGCAAAGTCATTGCCTCATAAGGCAGCAAGGCAGCGAGGCAGCAAGTCAGCTGCCTAGGCTTTCGGACGTAGCCTTTGTTAAGACTTTGTCTTAAGAACTAGTTTAGTCAACTAGCAATTAGCCAATTCTTATTTTTCAGATACAAATTACTAATCTAACTTTTTATGTAACTAAAGCCTTCTACACATTGCACGATTTTAGCAGTCCTTTAAGATCACTGCAGATCACACTGTGCAACATGGATCTAATAAACTTGGGTGGGACATGCATGTAGACTGTACAATGATGACACATACTGACTCGTATGTTACGACGCACGTTTCTATAGTAGAATAAAATGTCATCAGTATGCGCTAGTGGTAAACAAAAAAAAGCATGATGAATCACACTTTGGCAGTTGTAGTTTTTATGTGTGGTGAAAAAAGTGGAAGCGGCGAAAGAGGGAGGGATAAGAGCTTGAGGTAAGCAGTTTGTTATAGCACCATGTTGCGTTGATTTCATGTCTAATTTTTATTGGCTGGTCAGTAAACGTGGGTCGTAGCAGCAAACACACTGTATGATGATCATGCTGAATTTCTGGCACTGTCAGAAAATTATCGTAGACTATTTTTGGACTGTGACAACGGCCAACTCTTTCACTGTACGACACAGGACCACCGATTAGGAGCAACGACCACAGAAAACGCCACGATTGTTTCATGATGTCTGGTACAGCCGAAAATCGTGCAGTGTGTCTCTGGCTTAACTTTAAAAAGTTATAAGCAGCCTTGAAAAAAAGTAGGCTAGATGACTAACTTTTAAGACTACCATGGTGAAAAATATACTAAAATTTATTTGAAATACATTTATTTTGTGCTATATACTACAAGTAAATTTACATATTTATGTAAAAATACTCTGCAATTGTACTTTTGTCATGCTAAAATGGTATACTTGAAGTCTGCTAAATTGGAACAACTAATTTTGTGCTTAATGCACTTCAATTGTGCGGACGTAGTGCTGAGGTCCAACTTAAGTATATTTGATTGTGCTAAAGTGAAACTATTGCAAGTATAAAAAAGGGTATGTGACAAAAGAAATATGTCCGAATTCATAAATGACTAGGAAAAAAGTACCCAGATGACCTACTACTTCCAGTGAGATTCTGAAGTGTGTATACGATGGACACTTTACTATCCCATGAGGCCACAGGAGAGGATCTGTGAATGGCAGTGAAGCGATGCAACTGACGCTGGTAGGTCCCCTAATAATAACATGGCGAATATACGTCCAGATTACATGCACACTACACATTCATACTATATAGAACATATATAGAACATACTTTTTAGTAGGTTGCAAAGGAACAGTATGCGATTTCAGACACAACCCAGGTGTGCTGATGCAGGTTGGAAATAAAATTGGCAGGAAAATAGATCCCCAGGAGCAGGGTTGACCTAGGATAGATAATACATACTTCTGTGTCTGACAGAAGCAGCATAAGAACAAAACACTATAAAAACACTATAAATTTTGCAGGTTGTCTCAATTAATTGTGTTCATATTGTGCACATGTGATCCTTCCATGCTCTGCACATCTGTGAACAGTTTAAGTAGTTCACATTAAGTTGCATCGTTATGGAAACCCTGGTACCTTGCCTTAAGTGTAAACACTGAAAACTGATTAAAACTTAATCAAACACTTAAAACAAATGCAGCAAGTCATTTACAAATATAATTAGCAAAAAATCCATTAATAAAATATCTCTGTGGTAGGAAAAAACAAAACCCCCTAAAGGTTTTGACATTTACATATTTGGATAGCTCAATTTTAATTAGATTCTACAGGAATGTGAATATTGTGTGGTGTGATGACAGCTGTTTCAAATGATATTGTGTACCTAGCCAGAGACAGCAAATGTCACTATTAGGCTAGATGAGGAGAATTAAAGAAAATATGTGTTTCAATATTAAACAAATATTGTTGTGTCTGTGAGAGGAAGTATCAAATGAGAGTTCTTGTTAGTTCTTCCTAAAGAGATTTGCCCGTGCTTAAACCATTTAAAGAAACAAGCCACCCAGCCCTGATTTCAGGCCAACTAAATGTGCACTGACAGAATCAATACCCTGCTCTTTAACCTCTTCAACGTCATGACGCAGGCTACAATTCTTGTGCGTTCTTGCTTATATGTGAGCAACAGTTAGGACAAGTCTGCTTAGGTGTGCTTTGTGTGACTTACCTCGGGCCTCGAGAGTACTTTCCTTTTTTCTGGGAAGCATTTAAATTATTTTAAAAACAGCAAGCAGAAATCCCATGGGGCTGTGGTGTGTCACAAGTCATTTAAACCAGCTGCATACATTTATGTTCGTCCGCACATGTTACGGGGGTAAAATTCCAGCAACTTCTGTGGTGAAATTAATAGAATTTGAACAAAGTCCTCCTGTAGCGAATCGATGCATTTTTGTAAGAAAAATAACGATATTTAAAACGTAATAATCAATTTAATCTAGCTTGTGCTCACTGTTGTACACGGAAGCAGCTCCGGGTGGATGGCGTAAGACGTCGGCGTTGCGCATGCACCGCTCAGAAGTGACAAACTCGGAAGCGCAGGGGAGAGATCAAAACAAAACAAAAGGTCATGAATTGGAAGTACAAAATGAGGATTTGTAAAGAAGAATGTCGGAGGATTTCGATATAAGCCAAGAGGAGATTGGTTTTCCTTTGCTAAAGTAAGGAAACTTTGCTTCCTTTGCTCCTATAAATAAACATTGGTTTTCACGAGACTCACTGGTGCATGCGCAACGCCGACATCTTACGTCATCCTCCCGGAGCTGCTTCCGTGTACAACTGTTGGCGCAAGCTAGATTAAAGTGATTATTACATTTTGAATATGGATATTTTTCTTACAAAAACGCATCGATTCGCTACAGGAGGCCTTTGTTCACCCCCCGGAGCCGTGTGAGGCACTTTTTATTATGGATACACCTACTGTAGTACATTTATTCAGACCGATTTTTTGTGCATTTTACAGTCCTAACCAAACCAGTTACAGATTGTAAAAAGAGCTCGAGCTCTTCATTTAGCGATATAGGCTACTCCTCCTCAATTTCACGTCCGCCTTCCACGATGTCGCTCCGCACTGTCGCACACAGAAATATGTCAACAACTAGACTTTATCGTTATTATCGCTGGAAGACTAATTCTTATCGTGGGGATAATTTTTACCGGTATATCGCAAACGATAAGATATCGCCCATCCCTACTACTGAAGAAACAAAGTCACCTACATCTTGGATGCCCTGGGGGTAAGCAGATAAACATAAATTTTTCATTTTTGGGTGAACTATCCCTTTAAACAGCTTGGTATTTTTTAGATAAATATTTCATATCAAAGGGAGTTTAATATTTGTAATCTGATTATGAGCTTTTTAAAATGTAATATACTCTAATTACGAGTAGGCTACTTGATTTTTGTAATCTGATTAATCCAGATTAGCCTACATGTAACCAGTTACTACCTACCTCTGGCTAAACTTTACGTTGAATTTGTGCCAACAGCCTTACCTAGAATTATCATTAAGATTTTTTTACATCAGTGGTGATATTGAGAAATAAATCCACCAATGACCCAGAACTGTGAATGAAGATAAGTGAATAAAAGAGGATAATAACCCTGACATTTGATTGTATTTTATAAGATTTAGAGTCCTAGATGCCAGGGAATGCTTCGCTTGAGCAATTGTGAAGAAGATAAGAGCAGCACACCATCCAAAACCAAGCCTGAGGGCTCTGGATGGTCATTGGGTGGTCCTCACTGCTTCCTGTCCTTAAATGTTATCACTGGTGAGTCAGGTGACTATGGTGACTGAATGTCTCTCAGGCTTATTCTGGGCAAGTGTGTATGCGTCTTGTACAAATGTGTGAGCAGCGATGTCTTGAGGCTGTGTGTGTTTGTTTTTAGTTTTTTTTTTTTTTATGGCTGCGATTAGATGCTCACCCTCTTAACATGCTTAAACACCAGTGTTGACATAGCTGAAGGCGCCTTTCTAGACAAACAACCAGCGAGGCAGGAAAGAGAGAGAGGAAAATATGGAATCAAGGAAAGGTAGACCTGGTGAGTAGCATGGTAAATCTTTGTGTTAACAGGCAGGAAGGAAAACAGATTGCTGAGAGGAAAGAAAATAAGTGAGAGCATGATGTTTATCAAGGTAATCGCAAAACACACTAAAATAATTTTTTAATGAATCAAAGAATGAACTATTTTCAAGGCATGCCAAGGAAACCACTCCCAGTTACTGTTCTTAATTTGGGAGATTTTCTCTATTCTGACTTTCTGAGATGTTTAGTAGCAGCCATTTTTCTGCTGTCAAATAAATGACTGGGTGTTTACACTTTCTAAAGTCTTTGTTAATGGTATTATGATCCATCTTGGGTGAGACACATATGATATTAACAAAAAAGTCAGAAGTGTATGAATGTTTGGGGTAGGTAAGACTTTTAAAAATGTTTTGAAAGAAGTGTCCATGCTCACCAAGGCGGCATTTATTTGATCATACATACAGTAAACACAGTAATATTATGAAATATTATTACAATTTAAAATAACTGGTTTCTATTTTAAAATATTGTCATTTATTCCTGTGATGGTAAAAATTAATTTTTAGCCGTCATTACTAGAGTCTTCACATGATCCTTCAGAAATCATTCTGATATGCTGATTTGGTGCACAACAAACATTTCTTATTATTATCAAATGTTGAAAACCTTTTTTGCTGCTTAATATTTTTGTGAAAACCATGATACTTTACAATTCAAAAGGTTGTGGTAAGATAAAAAAGAAAAAGAAAAAAGTTCATATTCAGCAAGGGTGCATTCAATTATTGATCAAAGGGACAGTAGAAACATTACAAAAGATTTCAGTTCAATGTTGTTCATTGAACGTTCTCTCCATTTGCTGAAAAAGCAGCAAAATATTGATATTTGATCATATTACTAATAACTGAGCACCAATAATACTTAAGCCCCAAATCAGTATATTAGAATGATTTCTGAAGGATCATGTGACACTGAAGACTGGAATAATGATGCTGGAATAATGATGCACCAGCTTTGCAATCACAGGAATACATAACATTTTAAAATCTATATTGAAATAGAAAAGAAAAAATAAATTGTAATAGTATTGTAAAAAATAAATGATGAGGACTAGATCCACACATCGTCTGTCTCAGCTAATCTACAGTCTACATAATGAGTGAGTGACAAAAGAAAAACCACTCCCATGATGCCATATTTTAATGTCTTACAAGGCATTTCATATCCTGTTGCAGTTATGTTTGTAAGTATTAGTCATAAAATGCATTGCAGTATTTGCTGTGGTTTAATCAAAGTGCCATGGACACAACTCACATATCCATGATAATGCTGCAGAGGAAGCCCAGGGTCTCTAAAGAATCAATGAACGGATGGATGAACAGGTGCGAAGGTGTCTCATTTGAAAGTGTGAGGAGGGAGTGTATCAGATCTGTTTGAAGGTCAGTGTTGAAGGTCACAGCTGTTTAGACTCATATTTCATCATTAGTGCAGTTATATCATTGTAATGAATGATGAAATACACCACTCTTTAATGATATTATTTTGTTTAAAGAAAATATCTGAAATAAATATAAACAAGCCAGATGATAACGGATACCTTCACTGTAATTATTACTAATTACTATAATAATTATAATTGCAATTATTAATGATATAAATGATAGTTACATTTTATATTAAGTAAATTATAATATATAATATTTTTAACATATATAATATTTTCTTTCATTTTAACCATTTCCAATATTACCATATCCAATATTTCCTGATTAATATTTTGCTTTTAAAATTACACAACACTCGACTCTCTATTTTTTTTTTATGTGCAGTTTAAATTAACTTTTACATGACTTTTACAATTTATAAAAATGCAAATGGGAAATTATAATGTGATTCTTCTGAAGCAATCATAATAATAATATTCTCAGTTAACCTTTGAAATTTAGATTTAGCTAATCAAAACTATGTGCAATAATCAAATGCTCTTGCAATGCAAATGGACACCTGGTAAACAAGTGAATATTTTAGAAGAATTTAATCTTCATCTCTACTCCATTACACAGCCAGAAGAATATTGTGTGATATAGTTTACAGAGGATAATATCGTGGCTTACTGCTTTAGAGACGTACACCAACAGTGTTCAACAATGAGCAAACCTTACACCCTTAAACTCGTGAGACTTCACTGCAAGAGATGTGATCACGATGGCAGACACATCCAGATAAAGTTTACACCCTGAGGAGACAAAGCTGGCTGACGTGACCCCATCTTAACAGGGAAAAGCTGACAGAGATGGCGGGAATGCCTCCTGTGGCTGCTTCAGTGCTTCTTCTGTACACTTTTGAAACGCCATGATGACTGTCTTTGCAGAGTGCTAAAGCGAGAGTGCTGAAAACAGCTTCCAGGTTGGCCTCCCCCATCAACGGACCTGATGAAGTATATATGACAGCCTGTGTTTCACAAGGATTATTAACAAATAAAAACCATTGAAGATCAATGTCACTTAAACTATTTTCAAAATAATCAAAACACTGCTGGATGCCAATTTGGTCATTTTCATTAGATTTTTAAAAAGTGAGAAATGATGAGATCACACAGCATGCCCTGAGGAATTTAACAACTTTAATTAACAGTTCAGTAACTATGCTCTAACTCGCAAGATTTGAATGGTCCCCCAGTGCTTTGTTTTCATGATAATATTGTCACATCTTTAAATTATCTTCACATACAGTTTGGAGTTGATAAGATTTTTTTTTTTTATCTTATAGTCACCAAGGATGCATTTATTTAATCGGAAATACAATATTGTAAAATATTACTGAAAACAAAAAAAAATCTCTTAAAATATATTTAAAATATATACTCCTGTGATGGTGAAGACGAATAACTCCAGTCTTACGTGTCACATGATCCTTCAGAAATCATGCTGATTTGGTACTCAAGAAACAATTTTTATTATTGTAGGGATGTAACGATTCACTCAACTCACGATTCGATTCGATTCACGATTTTGATTTTATTTATTTATTTTAACAAAATGAGATTTAAGACAAATTATAAATTAAATGTGTCCTTTTATTATTGCTTGGACAAAATGTGCTCTTTTGTTGGTTTTGATTGCTTCTATTGTCCTCATTTGTAAGTCGCTTTGGATAAAAGCGTCTGCTAAATGACAAAATTGAAATATAATGTAAATGTAAATAACAAAACTAAATTTAAATTTTAAAACAAGCCCCAAATCAAATAAATAACACAAATAAAATAAATATCTTCATATAAACAAAATAAGGCTTTGTCTGTGCTCTTTCCATTTAAAATTAGAGGCAACCACTGCATTTGAATCACGATCCAAACAAAGATGCTGCATACATGCAACATGAGCAGTTTTTAATCTAAATTAGATTGCATATTTTCGTATTTCGTCACATATTTTAATCGATTTTCGCGGTTAATCGTTACATCCCTAATAAGTGTTGAAAACTGATGATCTGCTTAATATTTTTGTGGAAACCCTTTCTGGATTCTATGATGAACAGAAAATCTTAAATAAATGCATTTATTTGAAATAGATTTTTTTGTAACATTATTATTAACAAATATCAAACATCGGTCCTGTTTGATAAAAATGCACCTGTGCGAAAAAAACAAACATTTTTGAATTATTACAGCACATCATGAGTATCAATATAAAGTGCTAAAAGAAAAAAATATCAAATACTGTACAGAGGGAGGTGGGGAGTCAGCGATTATCTCGACTGCAGCTCTAACTTCATAAGACAGAACAGTTTAATCAGTCAAAATGGGTAGAATACGCTCTGAGAGCTCCTTGAAGCGAAATATTGAGTTGGCATTGTCACAGATCGATCTTTCGAGAACAGTGCAGCCACTTCAGCACTCACATCACCATCATCCTCAATCAGCATCATCTGGCTGAGTACATTGATTTGCTGGATTTTCAGATGCAGTGCTGATGTATAGTGAGTTTGGCAGCCTGACAATTAGTTGTGACAGACTTCACAGCTCTGTGGTGTTTATGGTGAGGGAACATGGACTCGCTCAATCAGACTTTCTCTCGCTCTCTTTCATGGTCTAGACTGACAGACTGAAAGAATACATAAAGTCTCTAGAGTTTCGAGACAATCTGTTAATGCAATGCGTGACATCTGTATATTGAATTAATTGAATGCATTGCAGTACCCAATCAAACGTCCTGCTCTCTTTGGGTATACTGTTGATTTTAAATTGTCTGATTTGCATCATTTGAAAGCGCAGAAGCAATTTACAAGTTTCTGTCTCGCTCAAGTCTCATGACACCTGAACCTTTAAATCTTTAAATGGCATTGCAGCATTTTCTCTTGCTGTAAATAAACCTTTAGAATCTCTCAGAGTTGATGTTGTACAGTAGTGTGTCCTCTAACAAGTCAAACATGTTTCCTTTTACCCATACAGCAAATATTTTCTGGCCAAAATATATTTTAAATATATGATATATATATATACTGTATATATGTGTGTGTGTTGTAAACAGTGAAGTTCAGTGAAGTGAAGTGAATTTATTTTCAACCTTCATATACCAAAATATATTTCAAAATTTATTTCAGGGGCAAGAAAATACATTTCCAATCCTACAGCAAAGCCTATATTTAGTATTTTTTTCTCATTATTTATTTTTATTCAACTATGTTTCATATTCCCACTTGTTATAGACAACAAATAATTTTTTTTCTTCAAATGTGTTCAAATGTCTTTTCTTGGAATGAAAAAATATATGGAGAGCTAAATATATTTTTAAATGGATTTTAAAAAATGTATTTATATTTTTAAAGTATATTTTCAAAAATATACAAAAGATGGCTAAAAATATATTAGTAGAAAATATATTTACATAAATATATTTTGAAACATATTTTAGCAAATATTTTTTGGCCATTTTTTGTATATTTTGAAATATATCTCAAATATATTTGAAAACATATTTATTCGTGACCCTGGAACACAAAACCAGTCATAAGGGTCAATTTTTTGAAATTGAGATATATACATCATCCGAAAGCTGAATAAATAAACTTTCCATTGATGTATGGTTTGTTAGGATAGGACAATATTTGGCCGAGATACAACTATTTGAAAATCTGGAATCTGAGGGTGCAAAAAATTCTAAATATTGAGAAAATCGCCTTTAAAGTTGTCCAAATGAAGTTCTTAGCAATGCATATTACTAATCAAAAATTAAGTTTTGATATATTTACAGTAG
>NW_015659004.1:416457-420141 GCF_001515625.1 Sinocyclocheilus rhinocerous | reverse complement strand
GTTTTCCATTGATGTATGGTTTGTTAGGATAGGACAATATTTGGCCGAGATACAACTATTTGAAAATCTGGAATCTGAGGGTGCAAAAAATTCTAAATATTGAGAAAATCGCCTTTAAAGTTGTCCAAATGAAGTTCTTAGCAATGCATATTACTAATCAAAAATTAAGTTTTGATATATTTACAGTAGAAAATCTTCATGGAATATCTTCATGGAACATGATCTTTACTTAATATCCTAATGATTTTTGGCATAAAAGAAAAATCTATCATTTTGACCCATACAATGTATTTTTGGCTATTGCTACAAATATACCCCAGCGACTTAAGACTGGTTTTGTGGTCCAGGGTCACATATGAGTATTGCATGTAAACATCAAGTGTTACAATTAAATATTCAACCCAGGTCAAACAAGCTACTTTGCCTATATTTGAGTTAACTAATTCATGTTAATTAATACTTAACATAGTTTAATTATGTTTATTATGATTTTAAAATGAACTACCTCATTCAAATTCCGATTCTAATTACTTCCAAAAAATATTTTACAGTTACATTTTTTTCATATGATCTATTTGCAGTTTTAAATGATACACTGTTAAGCCACTTATTTGATTTGATTGCTCTAAACTATAATATTTGATCTGATCAGTATCTAATATCTGATCACATCTAATCGTATTATATTTAAGATTTTACTTCTTGTACCCCCAAAATGCACCAGTTATGTTCTAGCCTTTAGTTTAGTTATGTAGCTTATACCTTCAATTATGAGTAGCTTATGTAACTACAATTTAAAGTTGCTTCCCCAACACCGCTGCTCAAACCTGAGTTACACAACAGTGACAGTTTGATGCTGAGACTGGAAGGCAGAATTAGACACACCAACATGTACACACATATACACACACATTGTTAAATTACATCATGGGTTTTGTCAGTTATATGTAGTATGTGAATGCAGTCATTATATAATAAAATATACTATACATTAAAAAATGCACTTATTGTATAATAAAAAAGTAATGCATACTGCCAAATAATACTTAGACAAGAACAAAGTCTGGTCCAGCCTGCATAACCAACTGAACACCTAACCACTGAAAACTCGAGCCAGGACCCATCACCTAGCATCAGTGCCTGTCTGAGTTCACTGATGCTCTTGTCTATATGAATAGGAGCAAATTCCTGCATCAATGTTCTAACATGGTGTCAAACCTTCCCAGAAGAATGGAAGCTGTTAAAGCAGCAAAGGGAGGTCCAATTATATTAACACCAATGGTTTTTAAATAAAATGTTTCACAATATGGGTGTAGAGTTTGGGTGTACACTTTGGTCACGTGTGTATTTATAACTACTGTAAATACACACACACCTACATGCTAAAATTATCCACATTCATATCTCTTGGGCAAAATGTCACTATTAATCTGCACAGAGACTGTGCCGATGAAGATGAACTCATTGATAATGTATGAAAGCGCCAGCTCAGGACTGCCAGCTCACAGAATTCACAGTCATTATTTTTAATATGCAATACGTGTGTGCATATTTTGAACTTTGATTGATGAAAAAAAAAAAAACAAGAAGAAAACAATATTAGGCACACCTGATCCTAATGCATATCTAATCATCCAATCACATGGGAGCAACTCCAGACCAAATACCTGAGTTTACAGAATCACTTCATGGATTTGTCTGAATGCTGCTATATTTACAAACTCCCTTGATTTATGTTCCTTTGGTGTATTTTTGTGCTTTTAGTACTTAATAGTGTGACAACCTTATACTGAGTTCAAACATTCCCGGCATACTGAAAATTATTATATTCATGTTGAGATACTGTCAACTGTACACCATTTCGGTAGAAGACAAGTTATTTATAGTTTAAGCGTGAAAAAAAACAGCTAACTTCTGCACTTTCAAGGTTGAATGTAGGCTTGATATCAGGACCTAAGGAGAGTGTTTTGGTGTATTATTAAGGAAAGTGTTGGTGGGTAGCCTGAACGGCTGAGAGTTGGATGAAGGCAGAAACAGAATGTACATCTCCAGAAGTCTTTTAAATGCATTTATCATGATGCAAGATGTTCCTGTGCTAAATACAGTGAGTGTGACAACCTTATACTGAGTTCAAACATTCCCGGCATACTGAAAATTATTATATTCATGTTGAGATACTGTCAACTGTACACCATTTCGGTAGAAGACAAGTTATTTATAGTTTAAGCGTGAAAAAAAACAGATAACTTCTGCACTTTCAAGGTTGAATGTAGGCTTGATATCAGGACCTAAGGAGAGTGTTTTGGTGTATTATTAAGGAAAGTGTTGGTGGGTAGCCTGAACGGCTGAGAGTTGGATGAAGCACAAAAGGCAGAAACAGAATGTACATCTCCAGAAGTCTTTTAAATGCATTTATCATGATGCAAGATGTTCCTGCGCTAAATACAGTGACAGCACCATGGTTTTATTTCTATGTGATTGTTATCTGCTATCCACATTCAAGCCATCAGAATCAATCAAATTACCTGATTGTTCCCAGACTGCACTACAAGTCACTTAAGAGATCCTGGCTGCTTGTAAGAAAGAGAAGAAGAAAGGGAGCGAGTGAGAGAAGGGCAGGAAGGACAGAATATGATTTAGTAGTTTTTAAGTTATCTTGACAAATTCTAAGTAATGTGCTCTGCATGTGACACATAATGCTTTTATGCTATTGATTGTTGAATCTGCATTCAACAATACATTCTTTGCAATACCAAGACAGAGGAACCTATACACAAGACACCTCACACACTTGGCTTTATTGCAGAAAACATTCATACTTCATATTCATGGAAAAAATAAGTACCTGCATAAACGTGTGCTTAAAAAAAAAACAGCAACAACATAAAACAGAGTAGTGAGGTATACATAACAGTAAATTTAATGTCAGCAAACAGCTAAATTTAATTGATGTTTTGTCAGCTAATGACTGAAACATTTAAAACAATGAATTTTTTACATCTCAGTCTATTTTTTATTTCACTAATAGGTCTGCCTCCATCATACCTATCAAATTTCTTTTTAGTTACTGTAGCCTCTTATGCAACTGCTGCTATAACATTTCCAAGTCAACAAAATATTGAATGTTTTCACCAGAGGGCATTCCTCCTCACAGAATATTAAAGTGCAAAGCCAATTTTTTAGGACATTGTGACACATTACAGTGCAGGAAAAAAGCTAGAGTCTCAGATTTGTTTTAAAATTATACCAAAAATATTATCCAAACCAAATATGTTGTGACCTTGAATGAGTGAGATTTTACATTTTTGAGAGAAGTTTCTTTTGCTAACCAAGGCTGCATTTATTTGATCAAAAATACAGTTAAAACTAATATTTTGAAATATTACGGCAATTTACAATAACTGAAATTTTAAATTTTATTTATTGCTGTGATGGTAAAGCTAAATTTTCAACATCATTACTCCAGTCTTCAGTGTCACAATTATAAGAATCTTTGTCACATTTGATCAATTTAATGCATCCTTGCTGAATAAAATGATCAACTTCTTAAAAAATCTGATCTCAAACTTTTGAATGGTAGTGTAGTTTAGAGTTTCTGCTCTGACTTCAGTAAGATAACACTTAGAAGAGGGTGATGACTTGAGATGCAGATGGTTTCCACATTTAGTAGAGGAGGTGAGAAGC
>NW_015659004.1:389088-416375 GCF_001515625.1 Sinocyclocheilus rhinocerous | reverse complement strand
AAGAACATTATTTTGTGTATTTGGTGTAATGAAATGTGTTTATGCGGTTTAAGGTTCAAAAAACACATTATTTTCCACATACTGTACATTACTGTTGCTCCTCTCTGCCCCGCCTTTCTGAAACGCGTCGATTTTTACAAAGCTCACCCTTCGGAAATGCGTAGTGTGCTCTGATTGGCCAGCCAGCCAGTGTGTTGTGATTGGCCGAATACCTCAAGCATGTGACGGAAATGTTACGCCCCTTACCATATTTGGAAACACACAGCGTCTTCACGACATGGCGGCGGCAACAATACTACAACGAGAATAAAAGTTACACCTTCTTTCTTTGGGTATACATTTGGGCGGTGTTATGCAAATCTTCCAACACAGTAACGTAGATATGTGGAGGCATGTTTGAATGAAGCATTTTAGGAAGGCGTGGTTGAGTCTTAACTTTTAGAAAGAATATCTCTTTGGGTTTGAGACTTTAATCTTTGCGACTTTACGGATCTTATCTATGCACGAACAGCTTGTAACACTGCAAAGAGAAAGGAAAACATGAAATCGTGTCATATGACCCCTTTAAAGTTATTTTTCAAAACATTAAGAGATAGTTCATTCAAAAATGAAAATTCAATCATCATTTACTCACCCTCATGACTTTCCAAAATGTGGAGGCATGTTTGAATGAAGCATTTTAGGAAGGCGTGGTTGAGTCTTAACTTTTAGAAAGAATATCTCTTTGGGTTTGAGACTTTAATCTTTGCGACTTTACGGATCTTATCTATGCACGAACAGCTTGTAACACTGCAAAGAGAAAGGAAAACATGAAATCGTGTCATATGACCCCTTTAAAGTTATTTTTCAAAACATTAAGAGATAGTTCATTCAAAAATGAAAATTTTGACTTTCCAAACCTGTATGGACAATAGAAATGATTTTTCTTCATGGAACACAAAAAAGATATTCTGAAAATGTCTTAATGATTTTTTTTGTTTATACAGTAGTCGTAAGTCAAATGTTGTTTGGACCCCACTGACTTTCATTATATAAACAAAACATCATCCTTTGTGTTTCGCAGATGAAAATAAGTAATGCATGTTTGGAACGACATGAGAGTAAGTAAAAGATTTCTCTGCAAACTAACCCTTAAATCCAGTTTTCTAGAAGCACAAAGCACAAAACACAAAGCACTACACATCTGAGAGCAAATGTCCACAGCAGTGCATCAGATCTGCTATGTATCCAGTGTAATTGCCTCAGTCATTCCTAAGTGGTACGGCAAGCTCATTGACTCACATGTGCGAGATTGAGTCCACCACATCGACAGATTTAGGTTCCCAACGTCCTCCCCGCAGGAGTTGGTTGAGTTGTTGGCAGCGCCCGCTTGAGACTTATCTTGATTCTGCAGGTTGAATATTTTCGGGAGAGAAGCCAAAGCCAGCGCCGAGGCCGGGGATGGGCCGCAGAGGCGCAAACGCAAAGCCTTGGCTGAGCGGTGGAGGTCACCAATGAAGCAGTAGCAAAAAGGGTTGAGAGAAGAGTTGGTGAGGCCCAACCATTGTGCAAAGGGTCTGGTCTGAAGGAGCCAATCTGGTGGATGGCGCAACTCACGGTCCAGCCAAATATCAGTCACATACATTGGCAACCATGACAGAGCGAACAGCAGCACCAAAGCTGCGACCATACGTGCGATCTGCCTGCGCCCCTGCAGCCTTGTTTCATGAAGTGCCTGGGAACGGGGGTCCAACTCTGTGAAACGACCCTCAGAACCAGTACTACGCAGCCGACGACATGTGAGGAAGGCTAAAGTGAGATTAAACCCAACAGGTAGACAGTAGAGGGCGCTGAACAGCAGGACATTGTACGCCTGTCGCAAGCGCGGCTGAGGCCATACCTCTCCACAGACGGGCAACACGATGGTCAGCCCTTCGATCAAAGCTACTTCATCACGCCTGGTAACTATTGCGACTGGCATGCAGATCACTGAGGAGACGAGCCACACGATTGTGACAGAGGCGAGGATGCGTCGACGAGTGAAGTAGGCACGAGATTGTAGCGGTGAGTGAACTGCATAGTACCGACTGATGCTGATGACCGTGATGCTCAGGACACTGGCGGAAACAGACACTGCTTGCGTGAAGGGCACCGCCCGGCACAAAAAGTCGCCGTACACCCATGGCGTATAGATGCGGTGGCCCAGGGTGACGGGCATGCACACGCAAACCACTGCCAGGTCGCACACCGCTAAGTTTATCAGCAGGCAACGGGTGGCGCTAGCACCAGACAGTCGCATGCTTCCATGCTGGCCCAGTAGGACTTTGAGGGACATGACATTGCCAAAAAACCCCACAAGGAAGGAAATAGAGTACAGGACAGTCAAGATAATGGTGCCAGGCTCTTGGATGGTGAGGAACAGCTGCCATTCTAAAGCTGCATTATCCTGGAAGAAGAAGGTGCTGTTGAAGAAGCTGGCTGGAGCCGACCTGCTCTTGTTTTGTGGTTCACGCTGAAGGTCCAATGCCCTGGGAAGGTCGTAGAGCAGGGTTGGTGGCTGATCTGGGATCAGATTCATAGTGGTTTTCCTGTGATGTTGAGTGAACTATCACTGAACTACATCATAACTAAACTATGTAACTTAAACTACATATTTTTTATTTACTTTTCAGGTGCCAAAGTTTCCATTTATGCATAAAAAAGATTGAAGACAATGAAGGAAAACAGAAGATCTCAAATCCATTGTTCTTTCCTTTGTCGTTTTAAATACTCAAAACAAATTTCTTCCTCATTCAGTACCAAATACAGTATTCACTTTTATCTTCCCAAACAATACAGATGACATCAAAAGCATAGGTGTACCTCCTCTTCATTCTTTTTTTTCTTCCTTCAAACCTTAAGGTAATATGTATCACGTATGACCTGAAAAAATTACAAACACGTAAATATACACGCACATAGGCTACACATCTATTCACATACCCCTGAAAAGAAAGGAGAAAAGCCACAAATGCTCACAAGTAAAAGCTTTCAAACTCCTTTCATTTATTTATACTTTCAGTGTGTATAAGGGCAGCTGAGATTCCCACATTAAACTGTGCTAATTTACTGCTGTTAGCAATTTAAATGAAGACTGATTTAAAATTAAAGCAATAAACAATAGCTTAATGTTTACCAATTCACCTGTCAAACTGATATGCAGTCATGCTGATGTAGTCATGAATGGTACAATGCAGTGTAATTAAATACAGAGTACAATACAGTGATTCATTAAAACTCGAATTTTTATTTTACTTTATCTAATTTTTTTGTTTTGTATATAAAATATAATATGCTGACGAAGGTAAATGCTAGTGAAAATGTAAGATTTATTTAAAAGCATTTATGATTCATAAGCAGCTTATTAAAACACTAAACCCTCGATTGTTTACCAATTCACCTGTCAAACTGATATGCAGTCATGCTGATGTAGTCATGAATGGTACAATGCAGTGTAATTAAATACAGAGTACAATACAGTGATTCATTAAAACTCGAATTTTTATTTTACTTTATCTAATTTTTTTGTTTTGTATATAAAATATAATATGCTGACGAAGGTAAATCCTAGTGAAAATGTAAGATTTATTTAAAAGCATTTATGATTCATAAGGAGCTTATTAAAACACTAAACCCTCGATTAAAATCTTAATGCTATCAATAATAATAATTTAATATATTCTAAAACTACGACACATTCAGCAGTCTACACAGTATACAGCTAATTGCGTACAGTTGAATTTGAAATTGGTACTTACTTTGATCAAACACTGTATCTTCCAGTGGGTCAAAAGTTAAAATATATCCTCCAGGTAAAGATCAACGTGCCTTTTCCAGCAGACGTCCATTAAATCCAGCGCTGTGATGCGTCAGTTACCTGTTTACGACCTCTGGTAAAGGAGATGAGTTATCGGTTGAGGTTCAAGCTTTGTCTTTAACCGTGTTCGATCGCTGCGCACATGCGCCTCCTCGCGGTAGCAAGTCACTGATACAGCCGCCGGTCACCAGCTGTGCATTCCTCCTGTAACCTCGTGTCCTTTCAATATTTAAGATGTAAAGCGATTACATGTAAGTATCATTAAATTAACAGCAGTGACCTGAACATTCCCACCCCACTTCAATTCTGCCCTACTGTAAAAATCTGTCTCTCTTTACTGAAATAGGCCTACACCCGTCTGGACACAGTGGACACAGCATTTTAAATTCAGTACTGCATACATTACCATTTAAAAAAATAATAATTCTTTCCCCACAATATAATAAACTATTGTCATAAAAACAATAAATAATAAACGTTATATGTGTTAATGGTCCAAGGATGCTTAATTTCTCTGCAATAATATCACTGAGGAAAACCCTAGCTCACATGTAGCCTACTGTAGATCCGCACCTGTGCACCGTTGTTCATCGTTAATTACCTCCCACTCTAATCTGCACGACAGTGTTACTTTCGCCTGTCAGCACATTTCATATTAGTCTTCTGAATTAATTACACTTAAGTGTTTCCATTTTCTACCGCACCATCTGTGCAGAATTTCCGCGCCGTCTGTGCCTACTGTAATTTCTCTGGAGCATTATTCGTCTATTTGTCCTCTCATTCTCCCTTTCACCTCTTGTGTTTAGCGCCAAAAAAATCCGCTGGCACTCGCACGATTCAAAAAAGTAACCGTCAACTGACCAACTCTCGATTCACGCGACGGTTTCTTCAAGGAATTAAAGAGACATTTATTTGTTTGAGAATTAAGTTTCAGAAAGTGACATACCATAGCCAGGTGAGGATAACAGATCACAAAAGAATTATAAAATGGTAAAACTAAGATATTTTACTTTTTGCAATGTAAGGATCTGAAAGAATCTTAGGGGAATATTTTTTTTTTTCTGTGAATAAAAACGAGGTTGTCATACAGACACATTATTCGTTCAGTGTGTTGTACTATTGTGTACCTGGGTGTTGATAGTTCAGCTGAGATAATATTTAAAATACAGAGACGTTTTCATGTGAACTTTATACAGTAGCCTACTGAATGTAGGCTACATCACCGACACCGACTTGTTTTCATTAACAAAAATCTATACACTGACTGTTTTATGACATCTTTTTAGGAGCTTTAAAGCCAAAGTCCTCATTAGCAAGGCCTACAGTATATGAAAAAGAAAAACCTGGAAATTCTGCTTTATAAATTCTTGGAACCACATATTTGAAATGTAAAAAAAAAATGTAAAGGTTTGCATAAACTATCCCCTTAAAACCAAATCAATGTCTATGCTAGCAATATCGAAATTCTTTCGCGTTTTGCTTATGATACAATACCTTATATAATTTTGTATATACTGAACTTTATACAGTAGCCTACTGAATGTAGGCTACATCACCGACACCGACTTGTTTTCATTAACAAAAATCTATACACTGACTGTTTTATGACATCTTTTTAGGAGCTTTAAAGCCAAAGTCCTCATTAGCAAGGCCTACAGTATATGAAAAAGAAAAACCTGGAAATTCTGCTTTATAAATTCTTGGAACCACATATTTGAAATGTAAAAAAAAAATGTAAAGGTTTGCATAAACTATCCCCTTAAAACCAAATCAATGTCTATGCTAGCAATATCGAAATTCTTTAGCGTTTTGCTTATGATACAATACCTTATATAATTTTGTATATACAGCAACCCAGGAACAACACAGGTTTAGACTATTTTTCTATATGGTATTTAAACATACAGCGGTTTATTAGCAGCCCAACTGCACAACTGCATTTTTTTTTTTTTTGTACTACAACATAGTCTATTTTTAAATGTAGGTCCTCTCACAGATTACATGCAGTTTTCAAACAAACAAGTGTACAAATTCTGTTTAGAACTTTGGCATTCGTTCATAGCTTATTTCTAACTTTGGCATTCGTTCATAGCTTATTTCTTTCCATTTTATGCATCAAGATTCCAGGACCCTTTTTTTTTTTGTAATGCATACCTTGATAAATGCATACCTTGACCAAGTGATTTTCTTTTTCTTTTTCTTCAGGCACTGATGCTCAACACCCTGCACCAGATAAGTTCATTTTAATATATTATTAAAACATTGAATCCAGGCTCAGAAAATCATTTTTTCTGACATGTACAACATCTTAATCACAAATGAAAAAAAAACAAAAAAACATAAAAAACATGAAAAAATCCATAAGAATTGTTATCAAAACATCAATTTATGACGAATCATTCATATTCACATTTAGAAAGGAGTGAGTAGGCTCATTTGTTATGATCTATACAATAGAAAGCTAACAAGAATATGCTAGAAAATAAGTGTACATTTAAAGAAAGGTTACTGTATGAAAATGTTAAGAAAGGCAGAATATTTCTTCCTCATATTTCCTTCAGTCATGCAACTGCATTATATGGTACAGAATCATAGATCCGAACATTTGGATTGTCTCTATATGATGGTTAGTGGTTGAAATACTTAGTGGTATGCAAATACTGTAAAAAGATTCGCATATTTCAGAGCAATTTTACATTGTGTCTATTAAGTGGTAAGGTGCATGGTTATCCATTTGTGTTGCTTGCAAAATAATTAACTTTCTCTGTAATATTCAGTGTTTATGTGAAACCTCTAGTGTTGCATTGACACTTTTTGTGCATGAGTGTTTTTCTAGGATTGTAACTTTAGTGGTTGCTTGACACTACATGGTCAAAGCATGTCTGTGCATGATCTTTGAGGTTTAGGGATACAAGCCCTTTCCTGCTGGCATCCAAACACAGCGTCTACTTTTGTTACACAAAAAGATAATTCAAACAACACGCAACCTCAATTGACTGAGGGTGTCACAAAGTCATAAAAGATACAGCATTATAGCATTTTCCAGTTTAAAACAACATTTCTACCTGCTAATGTAATTAATGATATTTATTAAAATCAAATGAACACCTACGTTCAAGAATCAAGGTGCGATGTTTTGAAAGTGGCATTAGATACCACATCTTATGCATGATAACATTAGCGGTTGACTGGTGCCATGACAACGTCTAACACTGTTGTCAGTCTTATGACACTGGATGCAAGTAAATGAAACCAACAATACTGCACTTGGTAAAGACAGCTAGGTTATCTTACACTACATCCACACAAGTCTTACTTAGTGACTGCATGACAAGGAGGAAATTTCCTTAGTTTCATTGTCCCCGTCGCTTTTTTCCTTCTTCACAATTCGTTTTTTTGACCTTTCTCCCGCGGAAAGTTGGCGAAACCACAAAAGTCCTGTTAGTGGCACAAGTCCAGTGTCCATACTGCAGATCCATCAACACTACAGAGAAGTGTTTCCCCATTAATGTTAAACAGAAATAAGGAAAAGGCTGACCGTGGTGAAAATCGATTTCGATTCACTACAAAACAAAACAAAAATCTCCTGCTAAATAACGTGAAGCCTGGACGACAAGCCTGA
This sequence comes from Sinocyclocheilus rhinocerous, assembly GCF_001515625.1. Lineage (NCBI taxonomy): Eukaryota > Metazoa > Chordata > Actinopteri > Cypriniformes > Cyprinidae > Sinocyclocheilus > Sinocyclocheilus rhinocerous. Next base: position 408,918 of record NW_015659004.1, on the reverse strand, counting down.
ACAGAAAAAAAGATTTACATGTGGGGCAGTGGGGAGGCATTTCTCTTTTTGTCCAGGTATCCCTTCTTCACCCTAAGCAAATTTTCCTCCGTTAGAAATATTCACATTTAAAGTGTGCACATACACACGAGCACCCACAAGTGTATTCACAAATTCAAGTGATATGTCAACAAAACATTTACTATTATTTCATCACAGAGTTCATTGACATTTTTTTTCTTACAGGTATTCTTCACTGCAGCTCTAAGCCACAAATGTTGCACTGCACTGTTACACAGAAGATTAGTGCACTGAGTTTGTAGTGTTGATCATTTAGACGTTTTTTAAAGTACAAAAACACTTACTATTTACAAAGAGCAAAGCTCGCGAGTAGTGCTGTTTTAAAACACACTCACTAATGCACAAGGCAAACACGCCACGCACACAAACACACCGATAGTGTGCTGTGCAACTGTTTCCCTTCTAGAATAATGCATAATGGCTCAAAGGCTTGATGGCTGTCAGTTCACACTGTGGTACACCATAGATTACACTGTACTGTAAATACAAAGAGTGGCCTTTCATGACAGGAACGTTTGTTTAACCACAGAGTCACAAGTATGTGATTCAGTTAACTCATGAACATTTGTAAACGAGTAAACATCTCTGTTAACATCAAATGGCAATGATGAATACCTTGGATTGTGGCTGTAGTAGTAGAATGCTGCCATATTGTCAGGAACTGCAGAGAAAGCGCAAAAGCTGCATCTTTAAAATCTCGTTAAACTATATGTAATCTTGCAAAACGCTTAAAAATAGAACTCCATCATAAAATCAAATGTCATAGTGACATTTCTTGCACAGCAAGGCAAGAGATTTAAAAATGAGTGGTATAAACCATTATCCTGTGATAATGTGGTCCTGCAGTCCTTGCCAATATGGCTGCCCTGAGAGAATCTCTGTAAGGGTAGTATGGGAGCTACTGTGCTGACGACTGAGAGGAGTCCTCCAGAAGAGGGCAGTGTAGTTGCTGTGATGAGTAGGGGAGTAAAAAAAATGGCAGTTTGAATAAAATTTGGCAGAATGGAGTCTTTAAGAAGCCAGAGTAGGTAAGCATGGATGACTGATTCCAATCAAATAAAGATGTTGGGGTGAATTTCTTCACTGGGCTGAACATCGATGTGGAGACAAACTTCGTACTGGTGGACCTGACAGGTAGATGACTATTGGTTACGCATTTGAGGATAGTTAATGGATGGCGGAGTGGGGTCGGTGGATAGCTGAATTTGGTCGGCTGTTTGGAGCTGAATGGCTGGTTAGGTCTGGTCGCATGTTGGGCTCTAGACCGTTCTGGGATTCTGATGGCCTGGATTGGTCTGGGTGGCTGGTTGCTAGATATTTGGCCCTCATGCTTGAGGTGTACTGCAAAACAGGGTGAGAAAACAAGGAAAAGGGGAAGGAAGACACCATCACATCATTCTGAAGAGTTATTTTCACAATACGATATAAAACGTTTTTCCTAATGTGGCACGATTATTTAGTCAAAGTGAGGAAAGGTTACAGCGTCTAAATGGCATTAGGACAGAGTATAGCTGTAGCTCTTACAAACATGAAGCACATATAAATATGAACCTCATTCTGTCGTTCTCACTAACTCACTCACATGCGTAACAGACAAACTGACAGTCATTTGGACAGCCTGATGGTTTTTTAAAGCCAAGAGTTACTGTGATGAAGCATATTATCATTATAAGATACTTTTCTCCTCACGATCGGCTTTTAAGTGCAAGTTCGGTTAAAAAGAGTGCAATTAATGTGAAAATGAAAGAAAGGAAGAAAAGTTAAGACCATGACAAATTGGGGAAAAAAAGAACAGTAGATGAGAATGGCACATATAGATAATGCAGCTATATGTGGGATAATATTAACAGCAGTTTAGGGGTGGGGTTATAATGTGAGACACTCTACCAAACAGACATGCATGAGGGATGTTTTTCAGTTGGGTGAGAAAGAGACAAAATTCATGCATATTTTGAATCATAAAATTCAGAGAAGGAGAGACTATTCCATAATATATCGGCACTTCCAATTCCAGCAAGAACAGGCACCAAAAAGCAGCATCCTGGACCATGACATTATTGAGAATCAGATTACATCCTTTCAAAGAAACATGGTTTCTTGGGTGGTCTCTCCAGTCTGGAGTTTGAATACGCATGCGTCACGTCCAGGGCCCGTAAACACTAAATCAAAAGGAAAAAACACCTAGAAAGTAAGGCGGAGTGAGAGCGGCGCTTAGAAGAGGTCTGAGTGTTCTCGTTTACTAAACTCAAACTAGTGGGAGAATGAAAGATGCCCTCGCATGCCAAGTCAGATTAAAAGAGCTGCCCTGCCCCTTCAAAAAAAAGTACCGTGCTCCCTTATTCACAGCGCATGAACCAGGAAAAGCATTCTCTGGTCTTGTCATTGACTGTACATGCAATCATGCAAACTCCAGGATTCTGTAGCATTGCAAAACCCACTCCCACTCAGTGAGGGGCCTTGACTTAAAAATAAGAGGAGAAATAAATGACATATCAGAATGCATTTTAAAGAAATAGTTTACCCAAAATGCATACTCTACCACCATTTACTCCAAATCCATACAAATGATCTTCTATAGAACACAAAAGGTGAAATTTAGCAAAATGTTCATGCAGCCCTTTTTCATACAATGCATATGAATGGAAATGAACGCTGTTAAGCACCAAAAAAAAATGACAAACAAAGGCTATAAATATACCCTAAAAGTAGTCTACACTAACAATGCACTATATTACTAATCTTATGAAGGTGTACAATAGCTTTGAGAGAAGAGACCGAAATTTAAGTTGTTATTTGCAGAAAATCTTTCTTTTGTATTTAACTACTATTAGACGTATCAGTTTTTGATACATGTAGATTCTGAACATTTAAAAGGGTTTCAATGCTCATTTTCCACAGCACCAGTACACTGGTACCAACTGCGCTTTCTCCTTACTCTGACATCAAGGTGACAGAGTGTATTCTAATTAATTAAATATATAGTCTGTTGCACTGTATGTTTCAGAGTGAAGCGCATCACTATTTTTACACGCTAGCAGCTCATGATCCAGTGTTTTTACAATCTCAGAGTGGCTCCGTTTACAATAAATGCAGCAAACTCCATCTTTGCAAGTTGTGTGAGTTTAACGTGCATTTGGAATTGCAATATGTTGCCAATTATTTTCATATTTCCAACATTTCCAACATTTTTGTGGACAGATAATTATAGAATTGCACATTCATGTTTGTAATAATACCCCATGGTATTGAAAAGATATTGTATTGAAGATATAGAGTAAATTAAAGTGAAATGATATCTTAAAATTTCATTTAGCTATCTTCCTCACATAAAGCTATCGCTAGGCTTCACTTGTTGTATAAACAGCTTTTAGGGTGCCTTTTTGTCATGTTTGGACCACGTCCTTCCCATTGGCATTAACATTTCTTGTATGGAAAAGAGAACCTTTTATTTCATGTTACAAGGAAAAAAAAAAAAAGCAAATGATGACAAATTTGGCTGGATCTATTTTACCATGTTGTTTGTGAGGACTTATAATTAGTGTCGCATACAGGCTGCCAAAATGACCTTCAAGACTCTTTATGTGTGTGTGTATGTGTGTGTGTGTGTGTTTGAGTTGACAATGTTCATCAATATGATAAAACTACACTAAAAGTGAAGTTTTACAATTGCCAAAGCTGGTAATTGCATAGTCATCAGTAAGAGACAAGGATAAATACTATCACACTAACATCCTGTTTTCTGGATTATCTAAAGAACTATAAAACAATTATGTCAAGCATGGGGCAGGGTTTCAAGAAGATCCATTCCTTTTGCTAAAAGAGTAACTGAATGTGTGACACTGCGCTAAATAACGACTGTACACCTACAAACATGTGTGTTTGTGTAAATGTGCTTGTGCACTTACTGACGGCGGGGGGGATTCTCTGCCAATGAGTGGCGTGTTCTCGCACCGAGGGGTCTGAAAGTTAGCATTCTGGCTCCTGCGTCACAAACGAGATACCAGTTACTCTGACTCCCTCTTCAAGGGAGGGATTTCCACACCGCGATGCACTAAACTTTACAAATCTGACAGAAAGCTTGAACTGCAGGGTAGGAGTAATACGCAAAGCCACTGAGTGATACCACTATGCACTATATATGTAGATCATGGTAGATATCGCTTGGGTTGCGTAAAACATTACCTATAATATAGTAAAACTCATTGCACAAGCTGAATTATCTACTTATACTTCCCATGCCATAATATGTTTGTTTCAGGGGCTTTATATATAATAACTTTAATTAAGACGTAAAACCCATGCAGTATAACAACTGATCTAAAATCTACAGTAAAGAGAGCAAAGCCCATGCAGTAATCTATGCTAGCGAGCCTATACTACAGGACCTGTAAAACCGGTACGGCCCTTCAAATCCAGCCCATGCATTAGGATGAGGTTAGCATGGCTACACTCACATGTACTCAGTGACTGGTGCGTTGCTGACAGTGTGTGCCGCAGCGGGGAGACTAGCCTCGCTGCCGTAGGTGCTGCTGCCACAGCTGTACAGGCTAGGCATGTGTACGCGGTACAGGTTATCGTGCGGCGCTCGCGGGCCGAGTGTGGCCGAAGTCTCATCGCCATCCTCCTCCTCAGACCTTCAGACAAATTAGCACAGGTCAAACACGTGCCCCTGGGTCAGAGGGGAGGGAAAAAGGTCTCTCCTCTCACTAGACTTGGTGAAGATCTCTTTAAAACCATTTTTCACGCCAGTCCTAAAATGACTCTAAAGCATACTGATGGATAATAGTTTCATGCATTTGTTTTTCCCAGATTTATCTTTGTCATCCTTTTCAAAGTGAATGTTCATGACTGTATATACTGTAAAAAATATATTATAGAAAAAAAAATAAAAAATCTTACTCAAGCTAGAATCATTGCATGCTTTATATGAAATGCATGCATTCAGATCAAATTTTCTCTCAAATCCTCAAGCTCCACATTTACATCGAGTAGAACAAATAAAAGTCTTTCAATACCTTTTAGCCAAAAATGTGTTCTTTTGGACATGCATAATATTTTTATACTGCATAATATTTGATTAATGACTATAAAAAAAATTTTTTTAAATGATTGAAATTGAAATAAAAATATCATAAATACACTACCAGTTAAAGTCCAGGATGAGTAACATTTATTCTTTGAAAGAAATGAATACTTTTATTCAGCAAAAACACATTAAATTGATCAAAAGTGGCAGTAAAGACATTTATAATGTTACAAAATATTTCTATTTCAAATAAATCATTTGAACTTTCTCATTCATTCAGTATGACACTGAAGACTGGAGTAATGGCTGCTGAAAATTCAGCTTTGCCATCACAGGAGTAAAATATGTTTAAATAGAAAATAGTTATTTTAAATCTTAATAATTTTAAATTTTTTGCTATTTTTTAAATCAAATATGAATGATAGTGTATATTATATTTGATAAAATATTCATATGAAAATAAATATTCAATTAAAAGAATTAATTTAAAATCACTATTGATTTGAGCTCTCCACGATGTTTACTGGGAAATCTAATGTACATCAAGCTCTTGTTGTCCTTAACTCTTGATTTCAAAAGCCAATTTTCATATTAATGACTTCTAATGGCAGAACAAGAAAAACCAAGCTCATTACTCATATTCCAAAGTAAGTCATCTGGGCATTTTTAGAATAAGCGTAAAATTGGCAGTCAGGATGCTAAAACAACAACCAAAAAATCTTGTGGTCAATTTGGAATGGGGCAGCATCTCCATTTCATTTATTATGTATTTGCATCAATAAATGTGCATATTCAGTGAAAAAAAATTAAATAAATAAAATTAAAAGTAAAAACAATCCTACAGCCATGGATGCTAGTCAGAAACAAATCAAGTAAACTCAAGAATCTCACAAAAACTACTGTGGATTTCCTTTGCATGTCCAATGGATTGTCCTCAGCAACCATTGAACGTTCTCTCAGTGATTTGAGTCATGCATTAAATCAACAAACAACCACTATGAATCGAATCTGAAACGTAAAACTCAAACTAGTGGGAGAATGAAAGATGCCCTCGCATGCCAAGTCAGATTAAAAGAGCTGCCCTGCCCCTTCAAAAAAAAGTACCGTGCTCCCTTATTCACAGCGCATGAACCAGGAAAAGCATTCTCTGGTCTTGTCATTGACTGTACATGCAATCATGCAAACTCCAGGATTCTGTAGCATTGCAAAACCCACTCCCACTCAGTGAGGGGCCTTGATTTAAAAATAAGAGGAGAAATAAATGACATATCAGAATGCATTTTAAAGAAATAGTTTACCCAAAATGCATACTCTACCACCATTTACTCCAAATCCATACAAATGATCTTCTATAGAACACAAAAGGTGAAATTTAGCAAAATGTTCATGCAGCCCTTTTTCATACAATGCATATGAATGGAAATGAACGCTGTTAAGCACCAAAAAAAAATGACAAACAAAGGCTATAAATATACCCTAAAAGTAGTCTACACTAACAATGCACTATATTACTAATCTTATGAAGGTGTACAATAGCTTTGAGAGAAGAGACCGAAATTTAAGTTGTTATTTGCAGAAAATCTTTCTTTTGTATTTAACTACTATTAGACGTATCAGTTTTTGATACATGTAGATTCTGAACATTTAAAAGGGTTTCAATGCTCATTTTCCACAGCACCAGTACACTGGTACCAACTGCGCTTTCTCCTTACTCTGACATCAAGGTGACAGAGTGTATTCTAATTAATTAAATATATAGTCTGTTGCACTGTATGTTTCAGAGTGAAGCGCATCACTATTTTTACACGCTAGCAGCTCATGATCCAGTGTTTTTACAATCTCAGAGTGGCTCCGTTTACAATAAATGCAGCAAACTCCATCTTTGCAAGTTGTGTGAGTTTAACGTGCATTTGGAATTGCAATATGTTGCCAATTATTTTCATATTTCCAACATTTCCAACATTTTTGTGGACAGATAATTATAGAATTGCACATTCATGTTTGTAATAATACCCCATGGTATTGAAAAGATATTGTATTGAAGATATAGAGTAAATTAAAGTGAAATGATATCTTAAAATTTCATTTAGCTATCTTCCTCACATAAAGCTATCGCTAGGCTTCACTTGTTGTATAAACAGCTTTTAGGGTGCCTTTTTGTCATGTTTGGACCACGTCCTTCCCATTGGCATTAACATTTCTTGTATGGAAAAGAGAACCTTTTATTTCATGTTACAAGGAAAAAAAAAAAAAGCAAATGATGACAAATTTGGCTGGATCTATTTTACCATGTTGTTTGTGAGGACTTATAATTAGTGTCGCATACAGGCTGCCAAAATGACCTTCAAGACTCTTTATGTGTGTGTGTATGTGTGTGTGTGTGTGTTTGAGTTGACAATGTTCATCAATATGATAAAACTACACTAAAAGTGAAGTTTTACAATTGCCAAAGCTGGTAATTGCATAGTCATCAGTAAGAGACAAGGATAAATACTATCACACTAACATCCTGTTTTCTGGATTATCTAAAGAACTATAAAACAATTATGTCAAGCATGGGGCAGGGTTTCAAGAAGATCCATTCCTTTTGCTAAAAGAGTAACTGAATGTGTGACACTGCGCTAAATAACGACTGTACACCTGCAGACATGTGTGTTTGTGTAAATGTGCTTGTGCACTTACTGACGGCGGGGGGGATTCTCTGCCAATGAGTGGCGTGTTCTCGCACCGAGGGGTCTGAAAGTTAGCATTCTGGCTCCTGCGTCACAAACGAGATACCAGTTACTCTGACTCCCTCTTCAAGGGAGGGATTTCCACACCGCGATGCACTAAACTTTACAAATCTGACAGAAAGCTTGAACTGCAGGGTAGGAGTAATACGCAAAGCCACTGAGTGATACCACTATGCACTATATATGTAGATCATGGTAGATATCGCTTGGGTTGCGTAAAACATTACCTATAATATAGTAAAACTCATTGCACAAGCTGAATTATCTACTTATAATTCCCATGCCATATTATATTTGTTTCTACACGCCGTTCAGGGGCTCTATATATAATAACTATAATCAAGAAGTAAAACATATGCAGTATTAGCAACTGATCGGATGCCTACAGTAAATCGAGCAAAGCCCATGCAGTAATCTAGGCTAGCGAGCCTATGCTACAGGACCTGTAATACCGACATGGTCCTTCAAATCCAGCCCATGCATTAGGATGAGGTTAGCGTGGCTACACTCACATGTACTCAGTGACTGGTGCGTTGCTGACAGTGTGTGCCGCAGCGGGGAGACTAGCCTCGCTGCCGTAGGTGCTGCTGCCACAGCTGTACAGGCTAGGCATGTGTACGCGGTACAGGTTATCATGCGGCGCTCGCGGGCCGAGTGTGGCCGAAGTCTCATCGCCATCCTCCTCCTCAGACCTTCGGACAAATTAGCACAGGTGAAACACGTGCCCCTGGGTCAGAGGGGAGGGAAAATGTCTCTCCTCTCACTGGACTTAGTGAAGATCTCTTTAAAACCATTTTTCACGCCAGTCCTAAAATGACTCTAAAGCATACTGATGGATAATAGTTTCATGCATTTGTTTTTCCCAGATTTATCTTTGTCATCCTTTTCAAAGTGAATGTTCATGACTGTATATACTGTAAAAAATATATTATAGAAAAAAAAATAAAAAATCTTACTCAAGCTAGAATCATTGCATGCTTTATATGAAATGCATGCATTCAGATCAAATTTTCTCTCAAATCCTCAAGCTCCACATTTACATCGAGTAGAACAAATAAAAGTCTTTCAATACCTTTTAGCCAAAAATGTGTTCTTTTGGACATGCATAATATTTTTATACTGCATAATATTTGATTAATGACTATAAAAAAAATTTTTTTAAATGATTGAAATTGAAATAAAAATATCATAAATACACTACCAGTTAAAGTCCAGGATGAGTAACATTTATTCTTTGAAAGAAATGAATACTTTTATTCAGCAAAAACACATTAAATTGATCAAAAGTGGCAGTAAAGACATTTATAATGTTACAAAATATTTCTATTTCAAATAAATCATTTGAACTTTCTCATTCATTCAGTATGACACTGAAGACTGGAGTAATGGCTGCTGAAAATTCAGCTTTGCCATCACAGGAGTAAAATATGTTTAAATAGAAAATAGTTATTTTAAATCTTAATAATTTTAAATTTTTTGCTATTTTTTAAATCAAATATGAATGATAGTGTATATTATATTTGATAAAATATTCATATGAAAATAAATATTCAATTAAAAGAATTAATTTAAAATCACTATTGATTTGAGCTCTCCACGATGTTTACTGGGAAATCTAATGTACATCAAGCTCTTGTTGTCCTTAACTCTTGATTTCAAAAGCCAATTTTCATATTAATGACTTCTAATGGCAGAACAAGAAAAACCAAGCTCATTACTCATATTCCAAAGTAAGTCATCTGGGCATTTTTAGAATAAGCGTAAAATTGGCAGTCAGGATGCTAAAACAACAACCAAAAAATCTTGTGGTCAATTTGGAATGGGGCAGCATCTCCATTTCATTTATTATGTATTTGCATCAATAAATGTGCATATTCAGTGAAAAAAAATTAAATAAATAAAATTAAAAGTAAAAACAATCCTACAGCCATGGATGCTAGTCAGAAACAAATCAAGTAAACTCAAGAATCTCACAAAAACTACTGTGGATTTCCTTTGCATGTCCAATGGATTGTCCTCAGCAACCATTGAACGTTCTCTCAGTGATTTGAGTCATGCATTAAATCAACAAACAACCACTATGAATCGAATCTGAAACGTAAAAAAGGAGGGGGGACGCATTTAAGAAAGGGAATAAAAAAAAGAAATAGTGGATCTGTGAAAGTGTAGATTTGGATGCCACTTTGATCAAGATATCTTTCATATGTGTAACTCTTAACAGACCTTTTCCGGACCAGCTTGCCCAGTGTGTAATCACATCACCAACATGTTTCAATAATTATTATACTCTTCACAAATGCACATAAGCCTTTCTTGCAGTTTCAAGATAGTCCAAAGGGAGGCAGCATCTTCCATAGAAATGTCAGTCTGCCTTAGCACAGAATTTAGAATAGGGTCTCTTTGTTCTTTCCCTTTGCACAAGCGTTATTGCAGACAGATGCTATACCGAGAGTCAAATAACAAATACCTCCATTGCCGTAATTCAAAATACTCCTCTCAAAATGTACTACTATTTTGCTTTTATACGTAAACTATATTTAGATTACCCATAGAGCACTACAAAACAAGTGTGTCTCTCACACATACTACAGGGCAGTGGGTTTTCCAAATCTATGACACAACGAGGAATGAACGACAAGACGACAGAAGCCACACACAGTCATGAGAAGATGATTAATATGTGAAAACAGAAGGAGCAGATGTGAAAATAAAAGCATTAAACAAACACGTGACTGGCAGTCAATTCTCTGTCCATGAACTGAAGTCCTTGCCTGTCTACTGGAGCTGCATTTAATATACCTTGCCCTCCTCAACCCATCCCCCGTTTTTTGGAGCATTTTGACCCTTGCCCTCTCACCTCTTGCTCTGCCAAGTGTGAGGCACACTGCAAACGATGGAGCTAAACATTAGCGCAGTGACGAATGAGAAAAGGACCAGATAAATAAGCCCCTCCACTCCATCGTAACACAGTCCGGTCAGAGCCTGCACATAGTCCTGTGAGAAAGAAAAAAAAAAGATGAACAGTAATATGAAAAGTCTTGCTTTGGAAGTCTTTCAACGCTCTAAAGGAAGTGGCATAAATGCATTTGCACAGGTAGTACAAGCATAATCATGGGAAGTAATATATGAGTGTTCCTTCAACTTCAAACACTTTTATTCCCCTTTTTGTAATACAAAAGTTTGGGGTCAGTAAGATTTTAAATGGTTTTGAAAGAAATCTCTTGAGCTCACTAAGGCTGTGTTTATTTGATAAAAATACAGAAATATTGTGAAATATTATTACAATTGATTCAACTTTATTTTATATAAATTCAACTTTATTATTCTTTAAAAATAATCTTTGATACCTTTGTTTCAAGATTCTTTGATGAATTGAAAATTCAAAAGAACAGCATTTATTTGAAATAGAAACATTTTGTAACATTAAAAAGTTCTTTACTGTCACTACTAAACAATTTAATGTGTACTTGCTGAGAAAAATGTAATTTCTCAAATAAATAAATAAATGCCACAATCGTACTTACCCCATACTTTTTAACGGTAGTCAGTGTTGAGCTTGTTACTCAAAAATTTTTATTTATTACTTGTTACTAGTTACTCCTTTCAAAAGTAATATTATTACTTTACTTATTACTTTCTGGCAACAGTAATTAGTTACACTACACTACTAGTTACATTACTTTTCCTTCACACCCCACAGAAATTGTAATTGTGTATCTTACCCAAAAATTCTTCTGAAATGTTACTAGCAATATATTTCTGCCTCATCATTTGACCAAAATCCACATTGGATTGCATTCAGACGTTACAAACACTCATTAATTGTCATGTGTAGCTTGAAGCTAATTGTAGTTATACTTTCTCTGCGTACTTACCCCATACTTTTTAACGGTAGTCAGTGTTGAGCTTGTTACTCAAAAATTTTTATTTATTACTTGTTACTAGTTACTCCTTTCAAAAGTAATATTATTACTTTACTTATTACTTTCTGGCAACAGTAATTAGTTACACTACACTACTAGTTACATTACTTTTCCTTCACACCCCACAGAAATTGTAATTGTGTATCTTACCCAAAAATTCTTCTGAAATGTTACTAGCAATATATTTCTGCCTCATCATTTGACCAAAATCCACATTGGATCGCATTCAGACGTTACAAACACTCATTAATTGTCATGTGTAGCTTGAAGCTAATTGTAGCTATACTTTCTCTGTTACCCATATATACGATTATATTTCATGATGTATTTTATCAAAAGAAATAGCAGAAGTTCGTAAAAAATGTTTTGTTTTCCAAAAGATTTTTAATTATAGTACATTAATTAATAAATTTTAATACTCTTAGTGCGAAACTGATTGTCCCACATTTGTGGTGTGATTTCCGCCACACTGAACAATTCTAATAAAGTTTTTGTAAAACACAGATATCAGGGGGTAAGGTGGATCAGAGGCAACATATTTTAACATGGCTTTTAATAATAATAATAATAATGCATTTATTTTATGTAGCAGCTTTAAAAGTTTAATGCATCATTTTGTCATTACACAGAATTTACTTGTCAGTTTAAAGACATTGAAAGTGAAGTCATCTAAAAAAAATGTGTATATTTTTCATATTAACACACGCACCATGTGCAGGCCCCGACAGTCGACCAGGGCAGTGAGGTGGTGGAGACTGACTTCAGTGGAGTTTAACACCGCCTGCATCTCCTCCAGGTTACTCTGATAACCAACCCATAGAGAGACAAAGAACATAAACAAATAAACATCCATATACCGAGCACAGAATATGTACTGAGTACTGAGTTTCTCGTACAGTACTGAGTACATCCGCAATCTCACACCTTAGTCTTGGGGAATTCTCGAATAGCTGAGTGCAAGAGCTCGGAAACATCATCCTGCATCTCCACAAGAGCTTTATGGCTTCCGGAGAGTTTCTGCAAATCAGAGGACCGATTTATAATTCATGAAAGAGAACAAGAGAGACAATGAGAAAGAGAGCAGAGGAAGAGTAATTATGTACCTGCTGAAATGGGTTGGTCTGTCCCATGCTGCACCTCAGATAATACTGCATGATATCTAACACAGATAATAACCAATACACATACAATAAATATGTTAATTTTTTTACTCCTCAAATGTGAGACATCACATAATGATAGGTTTCCCAAACACTCCCCTCGTCTTGCGTCGATCAATAAACAGATATTCTTGATCAGATATTGAAATAATGTTGAAATCACGCTGCAAAGAAAACAGCCGATGCAAACTAACAAAACTTGGCAGTAAGTCTGTTGGAAGCACTGCATGCATCTGCCTCTCTTGAGTCACTGTGACCCGCTAGTTCATTATTTACTAAGCCAGCTGGCTGAGATTACTGACAATGCCAACTAGCTTCATTTGTTAGGATATCAAGTGTCTTTTCTGTGTGTATGTGTGAGTATGAGTGTATGTGAGAGAGAGATGACTGTAAAGGTGCTGCATGAATCTGAACCCTATTACTATGTGTTCATGTGCTTGAAAAACAGACAAGAGAAAGAGAATGAGAGAAGCAGAGGTTTAATGATTAATTAACCTCACAATCTAAATCATCACACTTATAGTGGGTGCAGATGGATAAGATAAAAATAGAAAAAAATATAATAAAACGTAACTGTAAGAAACCTATGAACCGGCAAATATGGCATAATTTTAGCTTTAAGATATGTTTGAGTGAATTTCAATAAATATTGTGTAAACTAATTTTTAGTAATTTTGTGTATTTATCATTTGCTACTATTACATGATATCATATATTACCATACATAACCATTCAAAAGGTTTGGAGTCTGTAAGATATTTTGTTGTGTTTGAAATGATCTCTTTTACTCGACAAGAAATACAGTAATACTTTAAAATATTATTGCAAATTAAAATAACTGCTTTGTATTTTAATATATGTTTTAAAACATAATTTATTCCTGTCATGACAAAACAGAATTTTCTGAAAAAGCTGAATTTTGAATCTTTGATGAACAGACAAAAAGTAATTTAAAAATGCTTTATAAACATCTTTACTGTCACTTCAGATATTCAGTATTCATTTCTTATACTAAAAACCTTACTGACCCCAAACTTTTGAACAGAAGCGTTTTATGTGTCAGCAAAATGAATATGCAGGAGGAAGTAAATACACAGATGTAAGATTATTGACAAGATTTATTGGTCTGCAGACACACCTCCCATTGCCTTCAACAAAGACAAACAAAGAGAAATGTGAATGCTTCCAGCAGTGAAGCATAAGTGTGTATGCAAGTGTGAATGAGTGTTCATTGAGAATGTGCTACTGAGAGGATCATGAATTGTATCCCCTGTGGGAACTAATTAGCAATGACATTCATGTCTGTTCAGGAAAGCCAAGGTCTGAGAGCAAGATACAAAACCTGCTTTGTACATAAACACCCTTTAAGAAAGCCTCCTCTGCACAGCAATGCTCCAGGATATTTCAAGTGAATGAATGAGAGCGATTGTGAGCATACACATTTTCAGTGGGGAGTATTGAGTTCAAGTCTTTGATAATGCATTGAATTATCAGTATATATAAAAATAAATAAATAAATAAATAAATAAAATGCAAATAAGAAACACATGCATATAGTACTTTCTTTAATCTGTAATCTGTACTTCTACTACTTTTGTTAACATAACGAATGTATCTGTTTCTGTCTGTATATAATTGTCTATGCCGTTGTGAGGGTTTTTTTTGTGATCTGAGCCTTGTTACAAGCATCTAAATGCCCAGTGAACCCTGCATAAACTGTGTGAAAGACAAACAAACTCAACTTGACTTAGGGACACATACCTTGGTTGATAACGGCATTCTCACGTGTCACTTTGGTGATGTAAGAGTCAGGGGCAACACAAAAATCACTGGCAGTCTAAGGAAGAGAACAACACATGAAGCATGGATCACACACACAACACAAACCCTCAAATACAGGCCTAAAAACAAACACATTTAAGTGACTGAGATCACTTTTTCTTTATAAAAAAAGTTATCTAAAATACCTAAATACTACAATTTCAAGCGTTTGGGGTCAGTTAGCTTTTAAAGGAATTAATATTATTCAGATAGGACTCATTAAATTAATTAAAAGTGACAGGAAAGACTTTCACATTGTTATAAAAAAAATTCTAGATCCAATAAATGCTTTTCTTTTGAACTTTCTAATTAATCACCGAATCCTGAAAATGATGCATTGCGGTTTCCACAAAAATATGAAGTTTCACATTTATATTCAGCATATTAGAATGATTTTTGAAGGACAACGTGACACTGAAGACTGGAGTAATGATGCTGAAAATTCAGCTTTGCATCACGGTAATAAATTACATTTTAAAATATATTCAAATAGAAAGCAGTTATTTTACATTGTGATAATATCTGGCAATATTACCGTTTTCAAATATTACCGTTGATTAAATAAATGCAGCCTTGGTGAACATAATAGACCTTTTAGAAACATCTTTTCGGCCCCACACTTTGAATAGTAGTGTATATACTTATTTTATTATATATTCTCCTGAAGAAAATAATCCCCACAATTTGTCTCTACTCTTTTTAGACAGCCATAGAACCAAACAGAAATATATTGGCATAAAATTTAATAGAATTAAAGGTGTTTCTGCTAATATACTCACCACAGCAACAGAAAACTCCAGCCCAAGTGAAGCCCAGCTGATCACCAGCGTCAGCACACCTAGCAAACAAACACTGAAGGAGAGAAAGAGATTATTCATTACCACAGAAAATATGAAAAAGAAAAAATGGTCATGCGCTTACAATGGAAAAAATTCGGACACTTTTTTAGAGTGCTTATTTTAATTCTTCTCTACAATAATGGCTGTCATTTGAGTCTTTTAATGGTGGGACTAGGCAAATTAGTGTTTAGTTATTCCTGTAAGCAAAGCCAAAACGTTTCTGTGCTGTTGATGGATATTTTCTAGTTGGTTTCTTTTTAAACTTGTTTAGGCTCATGGTGAGTAACCCAGTTTGAAAACATCTCTGGGGATTCAAACAACCTCCCACTCACCAAATGTGCTTCTAGATACACATGCGCCCTAAAACACGAATATAAACACAAACAAACATGCATGTACACAACACGCGGCAGAAGAGGTGTCTAATTGCAGCAGAAGGAGTGAAAAAGTGAGTCAGAGTGAATCAAGGGGAGATCTTCACCCTCCCTAGTAAACTAAATAGATTTAGTTTTGCCTGAATCCTTCTCTCCTCTGCCAACTCCTCTCTCTGATTCGTGCTCTCTCTCTCTCTCTCACACCATTTCTAAAGGCTTTCAGAGAATGAATCTCAATTTTGCATAGTTACAGGCTAAAAATAGGCATTTTCACACAACGATTTAAAACCTGGAAATTTCCAAACTGAAACTGTAAACTCAGGTAGTGCAGTTTAATCTGAGGCACCTCCTGCAATCCATCAGGAAAACAAGAAAATCCCTTTTGATGTTCCCTGAAATATCACATGATCTTGCATATCAACATTCTGACATTCATTATTTTTCTTACACTTCAGTATTTCTTTGTTGTGAGTCAAAGTCAATTACATTCCTTAAATTCTACTGATATGTGTTCAGAGTTTAATTCCAGGTCACTCACTCTCTGTGATTCTCCCTATATTGTCATGTCACATCTCAAACCATCCTGCCGAATTCAGTAACACCCATAAATATTATTAAAATCTGATTTTATAACACTGTTGTTTTAGTATTATTTATATACTAATATAAATTAAATTAGCCTTTTCATATCAATTTTTATTTTAACTGTACTTTAACTTTTAGTAATTTTGTTTAGGTTTTTTTTTGTTTGTTTCTGAATTTCTATTCATTTTAGCATTTAGCATTCATTTTAATTCAGGTTTACTTTTGTAATTTTAGTAAGTTCAAGTTTTGCATCTAATCAGCCAATCAGAATCAAGGACCGGAACTATCCGTTTTATAATTTATTTTAGCTTTATTTTAGTTAATGAAAGTGAAAGTTTTAATCATTTTAGGTAACAATAACAACTGTTTCACAGATAGCAAATCAGCACAAAAATACATATATATTGGGTAATATTGAGTAAAACAGTGTAATTTTGGATAGAAATAAAAAACTATAAATTTTGGCACTAAATAAAAAAGAAAAACA
The DNA here is from genome assembly GCF_001515625.1 of Sinocyclocheilus rhinocerous. Classification (NCBI taxonomy): domain Eukaryota; kingdom Metazoa; phylum Chordata; class Actinopteri; order Cypriniformes; family Cyprinidae; genus Sinocyclocheilus; species Sinocyclocheilus rhinocerous. The sequence continues at coordinate 391,911 of NW_015659004.1, read as the reverse complement.
ATATTAATATGTTGTTTCTTAAAGGTTTAGAAAAGGTTCTTTATGAACCATTTTGTGATAGATTACATGGGTGGCTATTGTGTGTAATATTAACTAAAAACATGTGTTAATCATTTCTGCACTTACCTGATCAAGATGCTTCTTGAGTTGCGTATGAGACCAACCAAAATGAGCAGGCAGATTATAACATCAAAGAGCAGCAGACCCAGATAACCCAACCACCTACAAAACACACATACACATGATCTCTTCCAGATGGCTGGAAATGTCTTTATAACTCCATCCAAAAGTAGTAACAAGTCTGGACTTTATTATTGAGAAACTCTATTGTGCATGTCCATAAACTCTTAATTTACTTCTTTGGACATTTAGTCATTCTTATGTGAAAAACAAATCATGCCAGACTACTACTTTGTAAAAAACCAAGAGGATTTTAGAAACCAGTACTATCTGGGTAATACCTCTGAAACAAATTTAGCCATCACAGAGCATGATGACTAGACTGGACTTCTTAATTACCTGTACCAGTCATACTGCTCAGTGAGGGATGCCAGGTGATCCAGAGAGAGATCCGTACTGCTCCAGAAAGGCACCTCCACCATCAGATTGATCAGCTCGTCCAGCTGACCCTGCAGTTTCTGGACGATGGACAGGTAGTCTGTATGCTTGGAGTACACAGTCTCCAGCTGCACCAAACCCTCCTGCAGGGTTTCATTCAGACTGCTGGTGCTCTCTGATACCTAAAACACATAAACAAGCACATATTTTAGGCTCAATAAATCAGATCCTTTTTTTCTGCCCCTTGAATCAAACTGGCAGGTCATAATGTAGGTTATCATAAGCGACACTATCAAATGGAGGATGCTTTGAAAGGCTATGCGTTCAGTTGTTTGTGTCAAAGTGAAATACACTTTGATCTTAATTGCTATTCAGCTGAAAATGATTTTTCGGTTTCAGTCAAAACTGTTTTGAAAGGCCGGAATTGTTGTGACATTTCAATGCTGTGCAATTTACATGCTTACATACAACAAGTGTTGATCGTTAAATAAATTTGATTCATTAATTGATTATTAGATAAACTTTATTTTCCGTTTCGGCTTTCACTGAATGAAAACTAGGACTCGATGACCTCTCAGGCTTTCTAACAGTTGCTAATGGATATTTTGATACACATAATTAAGTCCTAGCCAGCCAACCAAAACAATTAAACCCTCAACCTTATGAATGCATTAACATTTAATAACCCTGTATGCTGGGGGTTTTAGCGATGGCCATGAGGTGCAGTAGAGTATTTGGCAACAGAAGTAGAGTGTTTATTTGAGTTAAAGTGTTCAGCAAAGGGCAATGAACTCTAGCCGCAGCAGTGGGGAGTTCAGTAGAGACAGTGGTACATTTTTGGCAGCACAGTACTTTAGTATTGGTATGCCGTGCGACCCTATTAGTCAGGGCTATAAAATAGCTAGCAATGGTGGTAAAGTGCTTGAAAAAAATTAGTTAGATGTTTAGGACTGACAACAGAAGTGCAGTTAAGTATGTTTTAAACACCTGGATAAGGCAAAATGTCCCCAGCTCAGAACAAACAAAAAAACATCAATGACTCACCAGTTTGTCGATGCCTGCCACTGTTTGGTTAGCATGGCGCAAAGAGTATGTCAGTCGTGTCATGCCATCGCACGTTTCGCCGTTTCCGTAGAAACCGACTGCAATGCCAGCACTGCGGGAAAGTGATCAAAACAGGAATTAGCTCATGTGAATGTGGCAGACTCTTTTATATAGGCTGTAAATCAACACTCTCACACAAGCAATGTCTTTATTCTGAAACACTAAGAGTACAAAAACACGAAAATGCCCAGGTTAGCAGAGCAGAACTTGGTTGAACCAACAGTGTTGTTTTTTACTTTTACAAAGACAATCAAACTAATCCACGCGCTTTCCCAAAAATTTCCAGCTTGTATCAGAAAAAAAATTGAACGCTTATAGTCAACCTAAACTGTAGTGTGTGTGTGTGTGTATATGTGTCTGTGCTATATATATAACATCTGAAGTGGATCAAAACCTTTCACCAAAGTTGTCCTAAAACTTAAAACCAAAATGCGTTCTTGTCTTAGGACAACTTTTATGAACTGTTTTGATCCACTTCAAATGCTGACTACTGTATATAAATATACAGTATATACATGTATGATATACACACATATATATATATATATATATATATATACACACACACACACACACACACAGAGTAATGGCTGCTGAAATTCAGCTTTGCCATTAAAGGAACATTTAAAAAAATATTCAAATAGAAAACCATTATTTTAAATGTTCATAATATTTCTGTTTTACTATATTTTTGATCAAATAAATGTAGAAATGGTGAGCAAAAGAGACTTATTTCAAAAACATAAAAAAAAAACATTTAGTCCATTTAAACACTTTATGAAGCTGACATTTACTCTTTTGGACATTTGTTATTACAGTAATACCTATATGGGCAAATTAACACAAAGGAATTAATGTGCGATAATGAAGCATTTATTGTAGTGCTGTCAAACGATTAATCGCATCCAAAATAAAAGTTTTTGTTTACATAATATGTGTGTGTGCTGTGTATATTTATTATGTATATATAAATACAAACACATACAGTATATATTGTATGAAATATGAAAATATTTACATGTATATACATTTATATATCTATATTCTTATATTTTATTTTATATATAAATATATTTAATATAAACAACATATTCTTCTTAAATATATACATGCATGTGTTTGTATTTATATATACATAATAAATATACACAGTATACACAT
>NW_015659004.1:373478-387990 GCF_001515625.1 Sinocyclocheilus rhinocerous | reverse complement strand
AAACCATTATTTTAAACGTTCATAATATTTCTGTTTTACTATATTTTTGATCAAATAAATGTAGAAATGGTGAGCAAAAGAGACTTATTTCAAAAACATTAAAAAAAAACATTTAGTCCATTTAAACACTTTATGAAGCTGACATTTACTCTTTTGGACATTTGTTATTACAGTAATACCTATATGGGCAAATTAACACAAAGGAATTAATGTGCGATAATGAAGCATTTATTGTAGTGCTGTCAAACGATTAATCGCATCCAAAATAAAAGTTTTTGTTTACATAATATGTGTGTGTGCTGTGTATATTTATTATGTATATATAAATACAAACACATACAGTATATATTGTATGAAATATGAAAATATTTACATGTATATACATTTATATATCTATATTCTTATATTTTATTTTATATATAAATATATTTAATATAAACAACATATTCTTCTTAAATATATACATGCATGTGTTTGTATTTATATATACATAATAAATATACACAGTATACACACATATTATGTAAACAAAAACTTTTATTTTGGATGCGATTAATCGTTTGACAGCACTAATTTATTTCAGGTACATTAATCTCAGGGCGGTTTTAGTGTGTATGCGTGAGCGTTTTATCTGATGCCATGTGCACATTTTCCTGCATGTGTTACTCTTTTTCTCTGTCCCTCAAATACAAGAGGATTTAGGCAGGACAGCTCTTATAAGCTTAAGAGTGTGTGAGACTGAGAGATATCGAGAGAGAGGTCAAGCTGTCATTCTTTGTTAAGGTCAGGAGTCACGTGGCTCACCGAGGCTTTCCCACTGTTACCCAGAAACCCTCACGCTAACAGCACTGACCACAATCATCCGCACAATCATCTGTTAGATCGCGTGAGTGGGCACATATGCTAACAGTTCTGTTTGGAGAATAATAGTAACTGTATTCAAAACTGGTTGTTAAAGTATAATGAGTATGAAAATATTTTATTCATAAGTGCTACAGTGTTGATTTAAGATGGTAATGTGATCATACTGAATCATTAAGCACACTTAACTAAAAAACAGAGCACCTCAATTACAAAGGTACTTCCATGTTCATTTGTAGAAGTACCATTTTTTCAAGTACCTTAATACATACAATAGTACATTAATTTCAGTACAGAGTATTGTGGTTTTGCTCTATTGATTTTGATTAAATGTGCAGGTCTATGATCGTTCAGAAATGTGGTTGGCTTGAACTGATGACATACTGTAGATGGGTCACTTTCAAACATAAATGCGATTCGGGACAAACAACCTCAGACTTTCAAACCTTAACAAGATCAGCTGAGGTTAATGTCGTTGTAATGGAAAATAAGCCATTACTTTTTATGAGTCCTGGCTTCTTTAAGTAGAATCGATTCTGGCTTGATGGGTCAATTACTGGGCCAAAGCATTATCCATTAAACAAGACAAAAAGTACTCACAATTAAACAGTGGACACAAATACATAAATATATAAACAGACACAATATTTGTGAGAATCTGGCAGTGTTAGATAAGAGATATTGAACAATGACGCTCTGCGGCTATAGCACTCATATATACGCAGTGCCCACACACACACACACACACACACACACATTGGCAGAGAGACCTGCAGTGCATTATTCATCTCGCAGCTTCAGTGTTCAAAATCTGATTCTGTTGCTATGGCAACATCGCCAAGGCACCGAGGGGGCAGCGACGGGAGAGAGGGGGAAAATTGATGTGAGGGCGACAGAGGGAAAAAGAGAGAACGCAATACAGAGAGAAAGAAAATATTTTTATCTGCGGCGAGTTTCCTCAGCCCAGGACAAAATCATATGCGCACATATGCTGCTGCTGCTGCTGCAAAAAAAAAACTTCGATCAGTTGGTTTGTCTCATTATTTCCAGTAAACATGTGAAAACATCTGTGTCAAAAACATCTTTGAAACAAAATAAATTTATCCTTGAAGCAATATTACATAAGATTTGTTATAAGAATTTTTTTTGCTGCAATGGCAGATTTTTCATTTGTTTGAAGCATAAACTAACTAAATGTATCATTTTATTTCTTATTTTCTAATAGACACTTGCGGTGTAAAACAATATCAAGAATGTCTATGCTGTAAAATAAACTGAATCAAATACTATTTAAAAAAAGTTTCAGGATGAATTAATTATTAAGTTAATTAATTAATTAATCATAAAATTGGAGAACAGCTAAGAGAAATATTTTTATATTTCTTCTGACCTGTATCATGATTCAAACTAGGTGAACTACCAACTCTGGTCTCTTAACAATTACATTAAATGTTCTTTTGGTATTTTAGAGACGCTCAATATGCTTAAAAAATAATTAATGAAATAATTAAATTTTGAAGAATATTGGTAACTAAATGGTTTCGGGAAATAAAATAATACATTTAGTTAGTTTTATGCTTCAAACTAATAAAAAAATCTGCCATTGCAGCAATAAAAAAAAAAATTATTATTAGGGACGCTCAATATGCTTAAAAAATTATTAATGAAATAATTAAATTTTGAAGAATATTGGTAACTAAATGGTTTCGGGAAATAAAATAATACATTTAGTTAGTTTTATGCTTCAAACAAATAAAAAAATCTGCCATTGCAGCAATAAAAAAAAAATTATTCAATTTTCTGAAAATAAATCATATGTAATATTGCTTCATGGATACATTTATTTTGTTTCAAAAATGAGTATTTTGAACAGTTCTGAATGAGAACACATTCATTGAGCTACTAAAGGCACAAAATATTAGAGAGATCAGGGTTTTAGGAGAGCGCTCCGGTGTTTTAGGTCACTCAATGGAGCATGTGCACATGTGTGCATTAGTCCATGTGTGCACTATTTGATGTGCTTAACGATGCATGAGACACAACGTGTTTCATCTGAGCCATCATATCAGCATGACATCTCTCATCTCTGCCATGGACCCATCACTCAGTGTGATCCGCAACTCGCTCTCTTTTCCCAGTTAAGCTTTATCTGCCTCAATCAATCAGTCATCATTGTCCTTTTCTCTGGGTCTTTCTGCATCCATCTCTCTCTAAGGGAAATAATCTCTTCTTTGTTTGTCAATCACAGCATTGAATGGCAGAGCATGAAGTCAGATATAGGACAGATGAGAGAAAGGAGGAGGAAGGGAAGGCAGAAGGGGTGGAACAGAGGGGAGGAGATCGTCTGATGACCCTTGTGGGGTGACAAATGGGAGGAGAGACCAGAAAATAATCTGAACAGAAGACAAAGGCAACATAAAAGCAATTAGAACAATAATCAATAAGAGTTAATGAAAACAAAACGCTCTAAAATTTGTATGCAAAATTATGGCTTATTATTTACACAAATTAATGTAACTTTGTTTACTTTATAAGAGTTTTCCCCTTCAGCAGCTAAATGTCAATGTATTTACAATGATTATTTGCAAAGGCATTGATAATCATTATTGATGTACATTATTTTTATTATTATTATTATTCACATTAATAATAATAATAGTTAAATATTGCGTTTAACACATTGTATTTGTTTTGTATTTTCACAAAAGAAATATTTTAAACAATAATTAGCAGTCCTCCTGTTAAAAAATGCTTCCCCAAATGAAATTACTATTATTTTTGAAAAAATGAAAATAAATAAAATGATGTACACTTTTAAGAGTTTAACAGTTTTGCCATAACAGATCAGAGGTAGGGTCTCTCCTTCATGGTAGCCGCCATGGTGAGGTCACATGACCTGCTGAATATTACTCACTTCATCTCAGTAACTTCCATATTATCAGACACTTTTGGTTAGATTAATCAATAAATTAATCATGGCTAACAAATATGCCTGTGAATGTTTTTTTTATCTCTAAAATGGCATAAGTAACTAAAATGAGCTTTCACATCATAGGGTCGTGCACAAAAAAATTACATCTTTAATTAGAACAGAACCGTTTAAAATCCGTTTGCTACAATCACAGCTTTTTATTTACATAAATGAAGGAGCCCAAAATCTCAGGTCACGACAAGCAGTTCTTTTTAGATAATCTAAAGTAGTTCTGTGCGGCTTCTATTTCAAGACTAAATCACTTTATTTCTGCATCACGACCACTGAAAAGAGCAGCTGGTATTATTAAACAGGGTCATTGCAGGACAATGGGGTATACGTCGAACGTCACCTGACAAAACCGGAGAACAGGTCTCATCGCATTCATTTGTCTGAGAAAGTGTTAACAGCATTATGAACTGATGGCGATATCTATGCACTTTTAAGGTAATCAGTTAACCTAACTAGGGTTGCAAAGGGGTGAAAAATTTCTGGTAAATTTCCGGAAACTTTCCAAAAATTCCTGGAATATTCCCCCAAAATCCTGGAAAGTTTGCAAAATTTCTGGAATGTTTCCTAAATTTACTGGAAATGTTCCACCTTTTTGCAACCCTAAACCTAACTAGCAATTTTATTATTGGTGTTTTATTTCAAATAAAAAATTCAATAAAAAAACTTTTCGATATCAATCTGCATATGCGATGGACATCAGTTTGGCTCATCTTTGAGAAAAATAGCTCCATATTTAACAAAGCACATACAAAAGAGCTGAACCGGAAGCAATGCGACCTCTTTTAAAGAATACGGAAGTTTGTTGCACATAACCCTAATTTAGCCGGCATTATTCTAACCCCTAACTAATGCAGGCACTTGATTAAACTATTTAACCTCCGTGTCCTGGGTTCAGCGTGGACTGGCTGCCAGCCTGAACTGACCTCTCACCTCTCTCTATATTTAAAGAGATCTGACAGGAATGATTAGAGATGTTTTCACAAGAGACCAAATGTATACAACAAGACACACTGCAGCTAGCTTAGACAAATAGAACAGAAAGATGATATATATATAGTACCATGTCAGTCTATAAAAACTGTTTAAAATATTGAAATGTCAAGGTCAACTAAAGTAATGTAACTGATTTAGCAAAAGTGACAAGAAAGCAGATGGAAGCTTGTTAACCCAACAATCAAATGTAACAGCATGTGGATTCTAAAAAGTTTTCTAACAGGACATATCCTGAACAATGAAAGGGTTAACAAAGCAAAGCCTGTGCGCCCGAGAACCAGACAGGGATTATTACTAAAAATACCATCCGTTTCACACTGCGCAAGGAGAAACACACACCTACTATTTCAAATGAATCACGGCCAGCGGCGCTCATCAGCGTGGGTTAGGCGTTTAATAAGCTGCCATATGTGTTACATGATTTATGTGTCATACAGCAATTACTTATGAGCTCTTTAGTTCTTTTTTTTTTTTGGCTTTTTGTAACAAATATATATCTTTTTGGACTGAAGGTTCCTGTTTGAATTTATTATTCTCTAGGAATTTACTACTCTCTTGGCAGATATTTAATGGGATGGATCAACTAAAAAAATGTATATTCCATCATTCCATCATCATTTACTCACCCTCATGTCATTCCAAACCTGTATGATTTTCTTACTTCTGTTGAACATAAAATATATTGTGAATAATGCCTTTTTATACATATAATAGATGTCAGAACATTGTTTGGTTACTAACATTCTTCAAAATATCTTCTTTTATGTTCCACAGAAGAAAGAATGTCACAGGTTTGGAACAACATGAGGGTATAAGTTTCTTTCTTATGTTGAACACAAAAGAAGATATTTGTTGTTGGTCCCCTTTGACTTCTAGGGAAAGAAATACTATGGAAGTCAAAGGAGACCATCAACTGTTTGATTGCCAGCATTCTTCAAAATATCTTATTTTATGTTCAACATGAGAAAGAAACTCATACAGGTTTAGAACAACACAAGGGTGAGTAAATGATAACATTGATGAACTATTCCTTTAAGTCTCTTGCATTTGTACACTCAAATATCTTATTTTATGTTCAACATGAGAAAGAAACTCATACAGGTTTTATTTTGTAGTGAACTATTCCTTTAAGTCTCTTGCATTTGTACACTCAAAAACTGATGTTTTTATCAGCTGTTTCGACTCTCATTCTGACGGCACCCATTCACTACAAAGTATCCATTGGTGAGCATGTGATGTAATGCTAAATTCATCCAAATCTGTTCTGATGAAGAAATAAACCCATTTACAGAATTACAGAATTTTCAACAAATTTTCATTTTTGGGTGAACTATTACTTTACAATTATTCAACAACAAGCTTCCATTTCAGTTTTCTGCCAATGTTGGCAGTGGACAACAAGGGAGTTCTCGAAGTTTAGGAGCACAGCCAAAATGTTCCCAACTGGATGGATTTCATTGACAGATTTATTTGTGTGGAAGTTCAATCGTGACACGCAATTAACTGGAACTTATGATGTGTATTGCCACATGATGTGTGCGTGGAGGCAGCTATGAGTGTTTCATGTTTAACTGTGTAAGAGTGCAAACCACGGACCTGCACACGAGCGTGGCGATGATCACGCACCAAGCGGTGCAGCAGCAGTCTGCGTTGGGCGAGTCCTGGTTCTTCCTGCGACGGCAGCATAGCCAAAAGGAATAGAAGAGGAGGAAGAGGAGGTCGAGCGCCAAGCACACCAATGCTACTGCACCTAGCAACAACACAGACTGCAAAGAGAGAGAGAGAAAGGGAGTCATTTAGACTTCATTGTTTTTAGTGTAGCAGTAAATGAACCGTGAACAATTAAGAATACAATGAGGCCATTGAATGCTGGTTCTTCCAATCAAAATCTTTTGTTATTGTACAGTATCGCATGTTTTCTTTAACTGTAATCTGGAGTAACATATTGTTTAAGACTATTATACTTATTGGTGTACAAGCTGCTATTCTGGATGGGAAGCACTCTGACTTTAGATAAAAGGGGAGTTACTTTCAGGAGTCCTGCATGTTTAATCCAGATCTACATCTACAAGCTCTTCCATTGAACCAGAAGTGTCATGAATGATCTAGATTTTTCTCCATATGCAGCAAATGTAGGTCAGGCTGTACATGGGGGACTTCTTTTGGTCTCATAAACACACACACACAACATGGTGCCAAGAACTAGGATATGATACTAAATCAACATCCCTTGTTAGTTCTGGAACAACGTTCCTATCAAAAATCACAGTCTGAAAGTTATTCCTAACCATAATCTACACCTAAAAAAGGAAATGATCTTCTGAATGTTCGTCCTGTACTAACAAGCTGTTTGAGAAGCATGTCCTATTTTAGTCAATCACATTAAAATTACATTAAAAATATGGTTTTGGTAGTTCACATTTGTCTTTTTCTTTCAGTTTTTTTTAAACATACAAAGATAAGAAATAGTTAGCTTCCTCTGGAATATATTTTGTTTAATGGAATATATTGGGGATATCCTTTGTTTACTCAAGCAGCACATTATTTTTGCAATGCACTTTTTTTATATCAACTACATTTTTACATTTTGTTTTCTGAAGTCAATTTGAGTGATGCTTGCTCATGCAAAACATTCTAGGTTGTTGCCAGGGCAAGGGTTGCTAATAGCTGGAATACACTACACGACTTTGGCCCAGATTTACAGTCTGGACAAGCTGAAGCTCGTTGCTGAAAATGTGAGCCAGTCTGCAGATTCGGGTTGACAGATTTCTTAGAAACTCATGCAGTGTATGATGATAACAGAAAATCTGTCCAGATTTGAAATATCTCTTTGGATTTGAGACTTTAGTCTTTGCAACTTTACAGATCTTCTTTATGCACCAAGAGCTTGTAACACTTCAAAGAGAAAGGAAAACTTGAAATCGCATCATATGACCCCTTTAAGGGCAAATTTAGCAAGCACCTTTAATTACAAAAAGCATTTATTTTAAAACAGTGGTTCACTAGCAAACTAGTGCAAACAAAAATTATTTAAAATATTATTATTATTCATATATTATAACATTCTCATTTAATTAATGCTAAAACAACATACAATTAAGATCTCCCTCAAAAACTTTTTAAAAAATTTTTTTATTAAAGAACATATAGCTCCTGAAAAGTCGGGAATCACAAAATGAATTTTCAAAGTCAAAATTTTGATAACCTCTATTCTACAAACCTTACTGAAAGACAATTCAGGGCATGAAAGGAAATGCAGCAGCATCAAACTGCTGATAATCACATGCTCAGGTTTTTTTTAAATCGAGTAAGATCACTCATTTGTCCTCAAATGCCCAGATTGACCCAGTTTGATACACATTCGGCCCTGTACAGACTCTCATCATGGCAAAAACACCAACAGCAGCGACATTTAGTGATGTAATTTTCACCCTTAAAGTTAAACTTACATGCTCGCTGTTATCTTGAGTGGGCTGAGATATTGTGTTATGACTTAAAACTGGTGTCATGAGATTTTCACATTAATATCCATCCCTGGTTGTCTGTGAGATTGAGGGACCTGTGAGCGAGTTGATGTCGGCTTCTGTCTGTTGATGTGTCAAAGCTCATTTGAGTCAGTCACCAATGACAGCATCCGTAAAGAGATTAGAGAGGATTCATTATCAGCTGTCTCACACACACACACTTACATTGCAAATCTAAATGAGGATATACCATAGGCTTATTTTGTTTTTATATAAAACTAAACCAGGTTTACGAAGCTGAGATTTCCTGGACATGTGATGAAGTTTAGGTAGCTGATTTAATTGTGCTCACAAAAGGAGACTAGCAGCAATCAAGACCAAAGAGAAGAGACTAGACAAAAAAATCCAGGAGAGGATGGGAATGGGGGAGGGAGTCTGCAACTCTCAAATGTAATTATCTTATTACCAGCCCTCAGAGACACAGGGAAGGAGAGACTGAACTTAAGCTTGTATTGGGCTGACTCTATAGTAATAAAGAGCAGGATGGCAGGAAGTTGGCATTATCTAATTGCAGGAATGCCTGAAAACCAAACCCGAATTGTTTATGAATGTGTGTGCAGTGCACAAATCAAATATGTTTTTAAAGTCAACATTTTTCTGTAATTATTTTTAAGCAGTAGAACTGGTAAATATAAACAGTGCAATAGTATCAACCGTAACCACAAAACTCATGGAAACAGAAGTGTTAGCATTCCTTTGTGTTAGTCTCACAATCCATCTCAGGTCTTGACAAATCATAATAAACAATTCTTCACACAATATTTGAATTAAGTAAATACTGTATAAAAAATTTTAAAAGAGTGCAAAATAAGAGAAATTTCATAATTTGTTTATTTTTGTACTTAAAGTTTACTTACAGTACATCGTATTTAATATTTAAGTGTATTTGAAGCAAAAAAAATTTAAAATAATAGTATAAACATATCAGACGACCCCTACTAAAATAAACTACTATACTACATTAAACTGTGCTGTCTATTGAACAGATCTAAAACAGTTTTTTTTATATATGGGATCTTCATCCAAAAAGAAAAAACAGAAAATTTCACTTATGTGCACGTAAATTACTGTAAAATATTTACTTGAATTTTAAGTATATTTTGTGTAGAATACGAACTGTGTATAAAAAAATAATTCAATTATTTACATCAACATAGATACTAGCCTATATAAAACAGAGCTATTTTGAGTAGCTATATTACATCAGCAGTTACATATAAAAAAAAAAACAGCCAGATCAAAGCCAGATTATTTCATTAATGTGCATGTAAATCTTGCAAATCTTCATGTAGATCTTTAGGATCTGTACTGAGTGAATAATAGTTAAGCTAAAACAGTAATCAGTCACTTAAGCACAATGCCATTTTCCTCTCTACTCAGTGTTTGTGTTATTTGTACGTGTGTTTGTGTGTGTACAGTGCCGTGTTCATCGTTTCATCGCCACTGCTCGTGACTTCCTGCCAGCTGGGCCCCTTTCCTGCCCAGTATGCTTTTAATTATTTCAACATTCCCTGCTGAGCAAAAAACCCTAGTGCTTTTTCCACACATCAAACGAGAACGGCAACACAGCTGTAGAAGCTGTCTTCAGCAAATGGAAATCTTCTCAAATGATTGCATAAATAGTCATAAAGTCATCAATTCCTCTCATTCTGGCCGCATGAACAGACAAAAATTGTGCCAAGATCTTTAGTACAGTAACGCTGAGAAAACGGTAGCCTGATACCAACCACAACAGATGTACAGCATCTGCTAATCCCATTTCCACCATACAGGAAGTAGACAGCAAGGTGAACAAAGGAAACTTCAGGGGGTTTTTTTAGTACACAAATAATGGTAACAGAGGAAAACTTGCATCTTTAGTTTAGCTACTACAATTCTTAATAGGACTCTACAGAACATCATCTACAACAATTACAGTGTTATGAATCATATAGTGATTTGGTTCATTTGGATACTTGGTTTCAACAAAACAATTTAAAAAGATTCAGATTCACTTAAAGAAATAGTTCATCCAAAAAACAAAAATTCTGTCACACACACACACACACACACACACACAAATCTGTATAAAAAATAAACCAGCAACAATGGCTTGGTTGATATAATGATTAAAAGAAAATAACGTTTCAGAGCATGGACATAAATACTGAGATGTTTGAAAATCAAATAAATATATAATTTACATAAATTATGCTTTTCTTTTTTCAATACATGACAAAAAAGGGAATTCACACAGCAAACGCCTAGTGTTTCCAACTAGTGCCTTAAAATGTAAAAGATTTAAGTACTGAAGATAGTCCATGATGGACTGAACCATTTGCTTTTTGTTTTATTCTTTTTGTGCACAGTCACTTTTTTTAGTGCACTTGTCACTTTACGTTAATCGTCAATAAAATACTTATTTTCAATGGATCTTGAACTCTGAATTTGTTTGGTTTGCAGATTCCCTTTTTTGTCTTTTGTGTTCTGTTAACTGAATCTATGCATAAAAAATACTTTTTTTATGTACAAATTGGCACAGGACTTTCATATTTTCTTTTTTTTCTTCAGTGAAGTACTATGAAAGCCAGGACCAGTGATGTTTTGGACCCCATTGATTTTCATTGTATGGACAAAAATATTTTGGGGTGAATTATCTCTCCAACAGTATTCCCAGAAGCCCCTGTGTGGCTATGCTACTGTTGTTGTGAAACAGGCTTAAATATTTAGTTAAATACTAATGTGTATATCCATGTTCTCAATTAAGTTACACAGACTGTAAAAAGTTGTCTTATTTGTTGTACTAACATGTGTCACCCACTTATTTATCTCCCAAACAAAGCTCTCAAGCGAATTACAGGCACTTTGTGTATTAATTGACTAATTCATTAAAAAGAACTGATTCCAAAGAACAATTCATTAGTAAATCAGACAATCGCTATTATCTTCTCAAAAGAAAGACACAAGGACACCCAGTGTGGATGTGGATGAGGTCCATGTGGCATTAAAGTACAGAGAAAAGAGGAGGACAAAGTGCTGATATGTTTTGGCAGCTACTGGGCCAGATCCAGACAAACTATTGTGCTGAGTGCCCTGAGATCCAAGTGATGTTTTCAATCCAAAAGTGCATATGAATGTCTTCTTATCGGTGCCAGGATGTAAGCACAGTTTTAAGGGTGGTCGAAGGGAGGCCGTGGGGGATGAATAATGCTGACGTGTGTTCACATGGGTGCATGATGTGTGCCATTTTTGTCCCATTTAAAAGGAAGTAGAGCTGGACTGCTGCGTCTGTTGAAAAATCTGTTTACAAAGGTGTCTGTTTAAAAAGACACTCTATATTCCAGCTAAAACTATAACTATTTTATATAGCATTTTTAAATTACACATATATTGTATGATTATTTAAAATTCCATTTTTATGACCCCATATTAATAACTATGAAAGACATGTAGAATATTTGTACTATTTATGTATTAAGACAATAATACTTGTATTCATCAATAATTAAATTGATCAAAAGCGACAGTATAGACTTTTACATAGTCCATAAAAAAAATAAAAAAATCGAATAAATCCTGAAAGAAATTATCACAATTTCAACACAAAAAAAATCAGCAGAACAACTGTTTTCAACATTGATAATCAGAAATGTTTCTTGAGCACTAAATCAACATATTAGAATAATTTCTGAAATACCGCGACATTGAAGACGAGTAATTTTTCAGGTTTTCGGCTTTGCCATTACACTTTGATATATTAATAAACTATAATAAATTAGATATATAATGTCATAGATATTTTACGTAAATATTAAAATAAAAAACAGTCCATTTAAATAGTAATAATATTTCACAATATTACTGTTTTCACTGTATTTTTTTCAAATAAATGCAGCCTTGGTGAGCATAAGAGAAGAAAAATAACCAACTAAATAAAATTATATTTAAATAAAATATATATACAGTATATATTTTGAAAATGTGAAAATCATTTGTAAGTCGCTTTGGATAAAAGTGTCTGCTAAATGACTAAATGTAAATGTAAATATATATATTTTAAATAAATATATTTAATAAATAAACAACAGTTTTACTAACATAACATTTTTCTTAAATATATACGTGCATGTGTGTGTATGTATATATACTTAATAAATATACACAGTACACTACACACACATATATTATGTAGTCGCTTTGGATAAAAGTGTCTGCTAAATGACTAAATGTAAATGTAAATATATATATTTTAAATAAATATATTTAATAAATAAACAACAGTTTTACTAACATAACATTTTTCTTAAATATATACGTGCATGTGTGTGTATTTATATATACTTGATAAATATACACAGTACACTACACACACATTTATTATGTAAACAAAAACGTTTATTTTGGATGCGATTAATCACGATTAATTGTTTGACAGCTTTATTTAAAATATATATTCATCTATGTATCAACTACCACAGCAGATATTTTAAGGCATTTAAAACCATTGTACCGGCATAGTAGTGTCGGTGTGAACGAGTGCAGACCCCCATATGTCCCAGCATGCATGCATGAGAGTGTGAGAATGAGAGCGAGGGGGTACTGGCATAAAGACGATGTGTCTATTTGACAAAAGGATGCCTGCAAAGCACTCTGGGATACATTAGGGATTAAACCCCATTTTCACAGAAGCCCACAGAAAGGGGTGCATTCATCTTTTATCAAAAAGAGAATAACAACACCCAGCCCCCTCCTCTTCCTCTCCTCTCCTCACCCTCCCTCAGTCTCTTCCCTTCTGCTCTGCCAGACCAGACAGACCCAAAGGCTTGTCATGACCTCATCTCATCCAGATTTACCCCCACATACCCCGTGGCTTTCCTGTGACCTCAGATCCAACAAGCATCCCAGATAAACCAGGCCTTGCTGACACACAAGCACACAGGCTTCACTGAGTTGAATGCAATCGCTTAAAATACATCTTGACCTTGGAAAACTATTCACAGCAAAAAATGAAAGCCAAGAGTTTTTGCAACCGAATCTGCTGTGATTAATGAGCCGATGTCTCTAAAGGAACTTTACAAATTGATGATGCATTGCAGTATTGAATTGCATTCACCTGATCTCTCCACACCACAGTGTTGGAACCTTGGAGATCAATTTCTATTACCGCAGCCTTGAGTTTCTTTTCATCGTGGATTTCTTTTTTGGAAACAAGTGACTGTTGTTGGCCATTTTACCATACAGCGCTGGAGAGCTCTGGATGTGGTCAGTGACAGCTATAGCTAGTGAGAAAAGGCAACTATGGCTGCAATTTCACACAGCTGGATGCCATTTCTTACTGGTCCTCTGGAGAGTGGTTGCTTTGACAAAAAAACTTATTTTATGAAGTGGACAGTAAACAGCCCTACTTGACATATGATCTTGAAATGTGCCTCCATGACCTTCATTTCTGTCTGAAAGAAGTTCAACTCTTAAAACAGTGAAAACAACAAAAAAAAAAAAGTAGTGTGGCAGGCTGGCAGCACCATGGTACAATAATGGTGTCAGATTGTAATACCGTGGTAGTCAATCAATTTGGCTGGACGATGTATACAATATTCACAAATTATTAAAATATTATTTTGTTAAAGTCTGCATGAAATGAAAATTCACTCTATTTTTGAAATGTGTATTTTTGAACTTACTGCAAACAATTTATGGTTGCAATTTTTATTTCTTTATTTTTTCTTTTGACTTTGTATTTTCTAATCAAAATGTAATAAATCCGATCTTCTGGTGAAACGACAGACTTCTCTCTGGTGATGTAAGTCCCTGTGGACACTTCAGTTTCCTTACGATTTTAAAAATCTAAAATTAATAAACTTCACAATGATTTTTTTTTATGTTCTTTTTATTCGACCATTACATTTACATTTACATTTTTACATTTAGTCATTTTGCAGATGCTTTTATCCAAAGCGACTTACAATTGGGGAATACATAAAGGGATTCTTCTTAAAGAGGCAAACAGACACAGGAAGTGCTGAAATACCAAGTTTTAGGCATTGTTCAAATAAGTACAAGCTAGAAAGGGAAGGAATAAGTAAAGAGAGAGAAAAAGGTTTTATTTTGAATTTTAAAGAGATGAGTTTTCAGCTGTCGCTTGAAAATTGTCAGGGATTCAGCATTCCGGATA
>NW_015659004.1:371455-372151 GCF_001515625.1 Sinocyclocheilus rhinocerous | reverse complement strand
CATTTACATTTTTTACATTTACATTTTTACATTTAGTCATTTTGCAGATGCTTTTATCCAAAGCGACTTACATACATAAAGGAAGTTAAGTAGCGTTTAAAGAGATGAGTTTTCAGCTGTCGCTTGAAAATTGTCAGGGATTCAGCATTCCGGATATTCCGGAATATCCAGTATTCCGGACCATTAAAGGGATAGTTCACCCAAAAATAATAATTCTGTCATTAATTACTCACCCTCATGTCGTTCCATACCCGTAAGACCTTCGTTCATCTTCAGAACACAAATTAAGATATTTTTGATGAGTTGTTTTCATTCAGATCAATGCGTAAACAGCGTACACAACGTTGACAACGTATCCGCGTGGCGCAACTGACAAAGAACAGCATACATTGTTTACGTTCAGTGGATACTCTCTGAAATGGTGCCAGGGTGACGCTGAGGAGACAAATTGTTCAATAAAGTCGTCATAAAATTACGGTTGAACCACTGATGTCACATGGATTATTTTAACGATGTCCTTGCTACGTTTCTGGACCTTGATCATGGTAGTATGCTTGCTGTCTATGGGTCAGAGATCTCTCGGAATTCATCAAAAATATCTTAATTTGTGTTCTGAAGATGAACGAAGGTCTTACAGGTTTGGAACGACATGAGGGTGAGTAATTAATGACAGAATTTTCATTTTTGGGTGAACTA
>NW_015659004.1:354587-370326 GCF_001515625.1 Sinocyclocheilus rhinocerous | reverse complement strand
AATTACGGTTGAACCACTGATGTCACATGGATTATTTTAACGATGTCCTTGCTACGTTTCTGGACCTTGATCATGGTAGTATGCTTGCTGTCTATGGGTCAGAGATCTCTCGGAATTCATCAAAAATATCTTAATTTGTGTTCTGAAGATGAACGAAGGTCTTACAGGTTTGGAACGACATGAGAGTGAGTAATTATTGACAGAATTTTCATTTTTGGGTGAACTAACCCTTTAAGTTTCCTAGATACCATTTTATCAAACTAGTATTGTCATCATCACATAGGTATGAGTGTTACGTTTTATTTAAATGTAAGCAGTCAAATTTCTTTCAGAGTTCGTATGCTTGATTCATTTCTATGAATCATTCAATGAAATGATTCAAAACTTCATGCGCTGAGGCCGGGATAGAGTGAGCTGAGGCCGGGCTAGAGTGAGCTGAAGCCGGGCTAGCGTGAGCGGAAGCCCTGGCTTAGCATGAGCTGAGGCTGGGCTAGAGTGAGCTGAGGCAAAGGAAAAATTGAAATCGCATCATATGACCCCTTTAAGTGATTAATTTGAGTCATCACTCCAAAACACTTTTGGAATTCTCTGCATGGCATATTATAATTCAATTTGAATATACATTTTGAATCTACCTGGCAACAATGGCTGTTTGGTTTAAATTATGGTTAAAAATATCTAATAATAATAATAATCATAATAGTAACCAAAATTAAATAAAACTATCTCCCTTTTAAGGCATTTTAGAGCATTCACATAAATATCGAGAATATCATCAAAAGGTTTAAAACAGAACATTTATTTAGCTACATCGCCCCAACCGAATACTGAATAATTTCCATATTAATATGCCACAGAACTTATTAATATGGAATATACAATGGTGTATTACCTAAGAAACATGGTAATACCATTTTAATACCGTGATGTAATGCTGACATGATGCTCAACACCACTGCACAGAGCAGATCAGCTTAGACGACGTTAAAACATCTAATGGGATGTTTACACCAAGAACCATACTGACAGACAGGTTGCTTTTCCAATTTTTGGCAGCATTCCCTTAATGATGCTGCAACTGAGATACAATAGCAATCCTGGATGCCTCTGCATTATACATATGACCAAATGTCGCATATGCATGTAGAAATGCATTATATATGGTGTTGATATCCATCTCTGTGGGTGGGTAAATACACAAAGGCTGACTTATCTCCACACGGCTCCTAAGCATAACATCATTTCTGGACAGTAACTGCTCATTGATTGGACAGTTTGTTCTCGTGTGCAACATGAGGAGCTGGGTAAGATGGTGAAGTCATTAAAACTGATTACAAATCAATGCCACTCTTTGGCGTTAAAAAAAACTACAACCAAGCTTGACCAGCATGGATTTTCAAGGTAGTTTAAGCTAGGTTAGTACTAATCAAGCTACTGGGTCAAAAGCTTTTAAACTGTCAAATACTGTCTGACTGCATTATCATTGGCTATTCTAGGACACTTCACTGATGTATTATCATCAGTTCCACACGTTTTGTCTTTGTTATTCATAATGATCACCATTTAGCTGTCCGTATATGGAATATGTGACACTCTGAATGCCAACTAGTACCTCAAAACCTTAACTAGTTGTCACGCTGCAGTAAAAGCCTTGAGAGGGTGACGTCGTGCTCGAGAACATCCTTTGATCTTGCCGCTCCGCACTCACACATCGGTCTCGATGTTGCCTCGTATTTCCTAATCATGTAGCACTTGAAGTCGACCTACCTTTTGATATTCCGAGTCCTCCGGGCGGAAATCGCTGCTGGTCAGCTGAAACTGTAGGTTGAAGTGCGGGAGGCGATGGAAAAGGTTAACCCACCACGGCGGAGAATAATTGACCACTGCAGCCATAGTGTTCACGCAGATCTGGGACTGGAAAAGACACGATGATGATGCATTCAGCAGCCAATTCCAGACTTGAGCGGCTTCATCACGTCGCATTGCATCAAATACCTTTAAAGTGTCTCTTTACACGCTGCTTCCAGAGAAGCAGGGGTTAAAATCTGCACCAAAGACCCTCAAGCCAACAAATGGCCAGAATTTCGTCGCCAACACACATATTTAGCTACATCTGCTGTTCTTACTCAGATCTTATATATGTTCTTAATTCTAATAATGAATCAGTCAAATGCATCGTTTATATGCTAGGACTGAAACCGCAATCCGTTCATGCAGGCTTTTGTTATCAAGAACCCATCCTTACCCGTTATCAGCCTAAACCATAGTTCCAGCAAAAACCTGCGGTGATCTCAACAACAGACAAATAGCTCCTGTTCTTCGATGTTTTGGGCGAGAACCGACAGCAGCAGCAGGTTTCTCTGTGCTCAGTTTGTCCAACGCAGCCCTTGCGTCACTGCCGTCTGCATGTTATCCAGCGACTCACTCACTGGAGCTGAAGGAAGAGCTTTAAACGCCTTTTATGTCCACTGCCGCTTTTGTTTTAAGGTGGTCCCGCGCCGCTTTCTTCCAGGAGACGCGTGTGATTAGCGCTTGTGCATTTCTGTCGCGTTAAAATTGAGGTGCATATTAGACGCGATGGTATGAACTAGTGATTTGTGAGCAGCCTACAGTAAGAAACGGGCGTGACTGTCAATCATCCACGGCCATGTATTTCGATACACAAATGGATTGATATGTTTACTGACCCCTAGTGGCCAAATGACGTAACTTAAAGTCATATCACTTTGGCCATACTGTCTTTTTTATTGTTCTTCTCCACAATTTTCCTGCTTTTTAACTATTTAATTGCTTCAAGTGTATACTTAAATTACACTACATATAAGCATATTATACACGTTTTTAAAATACGTTATACGTTATAAATAGGGTAAAGTTTGATAAATTCTGCAACAGCGATGACGCGTTGTAATTTTGCATAATAACTTGATCCGATTGGTCCGCCTTCTTGCATTTATTTTCGTACTAAATTGTGATTGGTCTTTTTTTAACTTGCAAATACGCGTACAATCAAATCAGGAATATATAATTTATTATTTTTTAACAAATTGTCAGCAAGATGCTTGACCTTCGGAAAATGTTCATGAGGTCAAACAAAATATTATATGAACTATTTCTGTTTTTTTTTCTTGCAAGACTTTTAACCCTATTAATACCCGATATTCAATCACCAAATGGTGTTATATTCCCCGTTTTGTCAGATTTTTATTTTTGATCAGAAATAATAAATTAGACAAAATGTATTCAAATAAAATGTTCAAATATATCAAATATATAGACCAAAACACGGTTTCCTTTCTTAGTTAAAGGCTTCAAACTCCATGTGCATGTTTATAATGAATATACATTTTCCTATTTGCCAAAGTGTACATTTTTTTTATCAGGTAGAAATTGTGCAGAAAGAAAAAAACATTATCCTTAACCATTATCCAGTAGCCTACATCACAAAGGACTGGAGAAGTAATGTATATTAATTGGTTAAAAAGATTAAATTAATAATCATGTATCCATTGTTAGATAGGAAGTTAGACTAAATGAGGAAAAGGTATTTTCATACTTTAGCATAAAGGACAAAAGACCAGAGAAAACAAGCTTTTAATAAAGAAACTCTAACACAAATTCAAGAACAATGGCACAAAAAAGTATGTGCTCTTCGAGCAAAATCAGTTTTAACAAGACATTAAAATTGGAAAACAGCATCACATTTTCAGTGCTATTATTGGTTCAATACAGATACACCTATATTAACATTTAACACATTGACAACATTTAAAGGTACAATAGGAGATCTTGGAAAATGCTAACTTTAGCCTGATAGCACTGAAAGCGAACGTCCCACCCTCCCTGCAATCGCCGTCCAAAGCCACGCCCCCTGAACGCATTTACACTCACAGTAGTAATGGGAAGTTCGGTTCTTTTCCGCGAACCGGTTCTTTCGGACAGTTCGATTCAATAAACCGGTTGAAAAAACCGGTTCACCGGTTCTTTTACGCTCGACGTAATGACGTCATTGGCGATGACGTAATGGCGTCAAGTCTATCGCGGGCTTAACACATTCAAATATAAAGTCAGTAATCATAACATCAGTCAATTAAAACATCATTATAATCTGATACGTTTCTTACAATTTGGATTTTTGTATCTAAAGCATCAACACATATACAGGCAGTGATCTGCAAACTAGCATGTTTTACAGTTATGACGTCAATAAATTAGTCTTCATCAGCGCAGAAACTATGCTCCACTTACTATGTATAATCCATTACGGTTTATTTGTAATTAAGTAAACTTACGTTTCGCCGGATTGGCCCATTATCCTCGTTTCACCCGCGCTCACGATGGCATCAGTTGTCCGGTTCAGAGTTCAGACACCTGTGGCGGGCGGTGCTGCTGTGCTGTGACAGTCATTACTGTTCGGTTCGGTAGTTCAGATCACACACGCTGTCGCTGAATCACGCATGCGCAGTATCATCAGCTCATCGGTTCTCAAATCGGACATGTCCGAAAGAAACGGTTCTAGGTTCAGTATACTGGTGATCCGAAAACCGATGCAACCGATTCTTGACTCGAGAACGAGAACCGTTCTAACCGGCACGCTGCACGCACTCAGTATCAGCTGCTCTACTCGTGTTCATGTTCTATTTACTACAAACTCAATTTGTGAATGTGTCATCGTTAACTATAATTACAGTACAGGTAGGGTGCGCAGAGGTATGCAAATACATATGTTGACAGGCAGGTAGGACAGCATATTAAAACGCTCGGACCGAACGTTTTGATTAGACGAACATTTCTTGATCCTACACCTTCCACAGAATATATAAATACAGACAAATACATTTAGACCACTTAAAACTTAATGATTGC
This sequence comes from Sinocyclocheilus rhinocerous, assembly GCF_001515625.1. Taxonomy (NCBI): domain Eukaryota; kingdom Metazoa; phylum Chordata; class Actinopteri; order Cypriniformes; family Cyprinidae; genus Sinocyclocheilus; species Sinocyclocheilus rhinocerous. The sequence goes on along the minus strand of NW_015659004.1, from coordinate 365,460 downwards.
TATCGGGATGTGAAGAGACTTTCAACCAGCATAACAAAAAATGTTTCTGAAGACAATCACCTATTGCGCCTTTAAGTGAAACAGTATTTACTGTCTTTTTTCTTTCTCCAATCTGAACAAAGTTGTCTTATACATCACCCACATTTGTGGAGATTCACAGTACCTTTTGTATCAATCAGAGGTGTACCTTAAATGCACACTTAAATGGCTTAAATATATTTTATGCGATATCCTGTTTAGTGTAATATGTAATATTAAATCCCTGATCCTCATTAAAAATGATAATTCAACATAAGGCACTTTTGGAATGAGAAGACGCATCTTCTGTAATTTGTCCCTTATTTGAAGGCGTAGTTCCTAGAAGTCAAAAAATTTGATCTTCACAGAATAGTAAAGTATGACAAAACCATGTTTGAATGTTCATCATCCATGATCCATGTTCTTCTCTGTACAGTCATTATTGCCCATATATAGTCCTTTTTTTTTTTTTGCTTCAATTCTTTTTAGGTTGCTCAGGTAATAGTGTGTGATCCAAGTTACGAAAGAAAAAACAGCTCCTAATAGTAAATAAAGAAGCTAAATCAAGTCATTAGCACTGGACGGACTTAAGCATTTTTCTCTTTTTCTCAGCGGCTTTGAAGGAGACACAATTATGTCATCAGAGTCGTCTGAATCGACGGTGTTTGGAATTTCATTGGCTTGTTGCTGTTGGTGGATCTTCAGGTCTGCTTAATACCAACAAAATCATAGATTTTATTACACGAAATAGATGAATGATTATACTTTATGCATAAAGGTATCAGAGATTATTCAAAGATATACTGGTGTCTTGGACATACACTACCATTCAAAAGATTGGAGTCAGTAAGATTTTTTAATGTCTCTGAAAGATATTTCAGAGACAATATTTAATACATTTAAAAATAAATTATTCCTGTGATGACAAAGCTGAATTTTCAGCATCATTACTCCAGTCTCACACGATCCTTCACAAGTCATTCTTATATGCTGATTTGGTGTTCAGGAAACATTTTATTAACACATTATTATTAGCAATTGAAAACTGTTGTGCTGTTTAATATTAATTAAAAAAATATTATATTTTTTGGAAACCATATTTTTTATATTCTGTGATAAACAGACGGTTAAAAGAACAACATTTATTTAAAACAGACATCTTATAAATGACTTTCCTGTCACTTTTGAACAATTTAATTCATCCTTCCTGAACAAAAGTGATAATTTCTTTAAAAAAAAAAAAAAAAAGGTAGTGTAATAGGAATGAGTTACAGATATCCTGTATTCTAACCTGGTATTGAGCTCTTGTCATGTAGCTCTTGTCTTGTCATCTTATCATTATTAGCAGGATGTAGTTCCTCTGTAGTCTCCTCACTATTATTCTGAGTTACACCTGGAAGAGTATTACATTTAACATATTACAATAAACATTCAATGCAAGTCAAGTCACAGTGCTTTAAAAGGGAACTCAGTACAAGACATTATAAAGATAACCAGGTATGAATCTTTGTTGACAAAAGTTTTTTGGTTCATTAAAAGGTTTTAAGCGTGGAAACCAACAAAGTCTTATTGATCCAAGACTAACAAGTAGGAATATTAGCAGCATGAGTTCAAATCGATCTCTTCAGCAAGAACAAAGCACATTATTTCAGATGAATAATCACCTGAGGTTTGTATTTTGTTAGCAAACACGGCCTGTGAGCAGCCTCTGGGCAGCAGTGGAGGAGTGGAGAGATACAGCTTCTTCTGATGTATGGAAGATGCAGACTGTGTCACTGCAGACGCTCTGCAATGTCAAGTCAACATATGGCTGTCAGGAGAACACCTGGCCATGCATGCAACCATATTCATTCAAACCAACTGTTGTGACTGCAGACTTGCATTCTCTAACCAGAACAATCACCTGTGCATTATTAATTTTTTGACTGTGAATCATAATATAAATATGGAAGTGTGCAATAATGATGAATTGTCTAGTGTGTATTGATGTAGTAATTTAGTGTATACACTATCTATATCACCTGTCCATCGTCAGAGTGCTGCGTTTGAGATGAGCCCTAAAGACAGACTGCAGCAGAGTCACTTCCTCTTCCTGTACAGCCTGAGCATTCATTCCTGATTGGCTCTGAAACACATAGTCAAGAAGTTTCAAAGGAATTTTTTTGTCCATACATAGGGTTAAGCACAACAAAGGAATTACCATGGTTTCTGGACAAGTACCATAATAATTTGATGTAACATCATATAAAAAAAAGTAAAAATATATACACTACCGTACAAGTTTTTGAAAAATTATCTTATTCTCAACAACCATTTATTTAATAAAAACACAAAAAAACAGTAATATGTTTCAATATTATTATAATTTAAAATATCACTTTTCTATTTGAATATATTTTAAAATGTTATTTATTCATGTGATGCAAAGCTGAATTTTCAGCATCATTACTCCAGTCTTCAGTGTCACATTGTCCTTCAAAAATCACTCTAATATGCTGATTTGGTTCTGAAACATTTCTCATTATCATTATCAGTGTTGAAAACAGCTGTACAGCTTAATATTTTTGTGGAAACCATGATACGTATTTCATGATTCTTTGATTAATAGAAAGTTCAAAAGAACAGCATTTATTTGAAATCTTTAGTAACATTATAAATGTATTTACTGTCACTTTTGATCAATTCAATGTATCCTTTATGAATATATATATATAGGATTTGAAAAAAATATAGGATTTGATTTGACTAACTTAAGCACAGCAACAACATATTATGCATAAACAAACTATGTATAATAAAACATCCCATCAAAAGGCCACAAATAGTTACCATGGCAACAGGGATGGTTTTTGGGTCTGCTTGACTCTGTCCATCTACCTGCCTCTGCCTGATTAGATGCCCTCTGAGACAGGACTGTAAAAGAACTAGATCCTAAGAGAAGGAGTAGAAGAATAAGGAGGATATGAATAATCTAGTCACTGTGGGTGTACAGTATGTCAATGTGTTGTACCAACCTGTATTCGGTGTGAGCGCCAGTGCGTCTGGATGATCTTAGCTGCTCTGTTCTTCTCTTTCGGGATGACCGCTGATGACGACAATGGTTCTGTGAGTGTTAATAACAAAGAACCGTCCCGAACCTGTGAGATGAGAAACATGGATTTCATATGCATGAGTTGCCATCTGCACTTGAGTGAACTGTGTGTGTACATTCTTAAAGAAAGAGTTTAAATGTATTACCTGACTTGAATCTTGTAGTAATCTGAGTTTTCTTTCCTCCTCTAGTTTCTCTTTTAAACAGTTGATTTCTATGGTCAGTGCACCCATCTCTTGCCTGTAAATAAAACATGATATCTAAAGTGACTCTACTTACTTTTTTTAAAATAAATTTCCATGTTCATATTTATCATGATTCATTAATGCATGTTATTCTAAAAAGACAGAAGAAAGTCAGTTTTCATAATCTTTCATCAAAATGTAATTCTTTTCTATTTCTTTGTAATGACTTTTCTTTTCTGCCGACATAACCAAGGTTGTTCACTCAGAAAAATGTCACAGAAATATTACAGATATAAAAGAATGTTTTGTATTCAACATAGATTAAACTCTTCCAACAATAACTACGGCAATAAATACGTTCTATAAAGGAACACAAATGCGTTCAAATAAATCAGGGTTTAATAGGTTTTGTCTCACATAAGAGTATCATCACATAAGAGATTCAGTCATGTGAGAACTCATGTAAGCATCTTCAAAAATGAGCAAAAACATCACCACACTAGTTTTAATTCATGATTCCTTCATTATTTTTATATTACAAACCTGTGTGTTTGCATCAGTCCCTCATGCTTTCTGATTTGTTCCTTCAGCACGTTTTCTACCTCTTTCAGACTCTTATCCTTCTCAGCAGACAACTGCTTTATCTCCTCGCTAATAAGAAATAAAAAATATTTTCAATCAGAATTGCTCTTAAATATTTCAGAAAAAAAATATGAGAAATATTTCTGAATTTATTTCAAATAAATCCTGTTCTTTTGATCTTTCTATTCATTAAAGAATCTTGAAAAAAAATCAGTCTCCACAAAAATATTAAGCAGCAGTTTTTTTGTTTTTTTTTTACATGGGTTATAATATAAATCATTTCTCGAGCACCGAATCAGCATATTAGAATGGTTTCTGAAGAATATGATATTGTGATATTTTTAATATATTCACTCTCTCTGGGTTAGTTTTTCCTGTAGTTCCTTTTTCTCTTCTCCAAGCTTCTTAACTGCTTCCCTCAAATGCACATAATTCTCTTTAATCACAGATGGCTCCATCTCTGTGTTGACAGAATCACTCTGATTGGACGATTCTGACTCAGTGCCTTTATTGTCTGGGCTCTTCTGTGAGTCTGATGCTTTAGTGATCTGAAGATTCTTCATCTGCTCAACTCTCTGAAAAACAAGTAAACTGCATTCACATGTACATTCTACATGTTTAATGTAACACATTTAATGTAACATATACACACATGCATATACATATAAAAAAACCTTTTCAAGCTCCAGGATTCGGCGCACAAGTCTCTGTTTACTCCAATCCATATAACCTGTAAACATAAAAATACTGACTGAATTTAGCCCTGTGTGCAGGAAATACTAAATGCTTAAAACTTTTTTTTGGCACATTTAAACTAGGAGACCAGCTGGCCGGTTGGCCAAACCAGTTAAACACCAAATTGGCCAGGTCAGGAGACCAGCTAAGACTAGCTAACTATCTTAGGCTGGTTTAAGTGAGCTTTTTCAGCAGCTGTCTGTAGTAAATGACGTTTGGTGAAATAGTGTTTCCAGTTCTACAGTAAATCTAAGTTTAAATGTGCTTTTGTAAATTGAAGTACCCTTGGCTCGGCACGCAGGGCTGTCCATCATGTTCATCTCTTCCGGTGTCAATTCTTTTTTGAGCTCCTGGTTCTCGTTCTCCAGGTGTTGAACAGTGTTTGTGAGTTTCAGAACCGTTGCACTAAGGGTCTTATTCTGCCGCCTGATGTTTTTGCTCTCTGCCTTATTACTGAACAGAGAAAAAGAGAGTGAGAAAAAGACTAAACCCAAACACAAGCTCAAAGGGACCATCAAATTACAAGTAAAATTAACAATGTTTGCACCTTCTTTCAGTTGACTCCAAAAGTGCTTGCAATCTTTGAACCTAAGCATAAAAAATATATTTGTATTATAATTAAATTTGTATTAATTTTAAATAAAAACAGAAGTTTTATATATATATATATATAGAGAGAGAGAGAGAGAGAGAGTAATGTAAAATACCTCTTCAAAGTAGGTTTCCACAGTGATCTTCATTTCCTGCATGTTGGTAGTTTTGAGGTCACTCTGAAGCTGACTGTAATGGCAAATTCATTCTTCAAAACACAATTCATAATTTTAGATACAACATACACTGGGGTCCATAAGTATCTAGTTTTTAATAAAAAAAAATAAAAACGGGAAAAACCAAGTAAAAATTTAAATAGAAATTCATCATTTTCACAAGAACGTCACTAGAATAAGTTATGATTTTACAGCCTGTACAAAGAAGTATAAGATTTTTAGACTCCACTTAGCCAGTAACACTTAAGCTATAATGAAGTTTATTCATGCTGTATTGATTCACCATAACATGATTAATTGCATGACAGTATAATATAAATGAATTTGGCATCAGACCTTAAGGCATTTTCTTTTTCTTTGCACTGCTGCTCCAATCGTAGAATCCTCTGTTTCAGTCCGTTAATGATCTGGTGTGTTCAAAAAAAGAGAAACACATTTTTCATATTATATCATTCATCAAATTAAGAATCATTGATCTGATGAATTGTGATTGTGAGGTTGTGTGAGCTGTTTATAATGGCATACTCACCGATCTAGGATCAGTCTTTCTGTCCACTAAACCCCTTGCATACTCTGGGTCCTATATTATCAACACAAAAATAATTATTTCACAATAAACATTTTGTTTACACTTTATTTGAAGGCGTCCTTGTTACAGTGTAATTATACATTTAAGTACTGAGTAATATTAGTTAACTACATGTACGTATTATATGGTTAGGGTTAGGATTAGTGTTTGGCTTAGGGTTACTTGCATGTAATTATGCAAAATTATTTGTTACTATAACAGTAGGTACATGTAACGTGTAACAAGGACACCTTTAAATAAGGTGTTACCTACATTTTTTCAATAAATAAGCTCTGAGAAAACACCTTTCATTTTCACTATGTTCAAACTTTGAGGTCAGTAATATTTTTTGTGTTTAGTGTTTTGGAAAGAAGCCTTTTATGCTCAAAAATGCTGCAGTAAAATAATACAGAAAAAAAGCATTAATTATGTGAAATATTCATAATTAATTTCAAATGAAAATAACTGTTTTCTGCTTTCTCCTATCACATGATCCTTCAGAAATCATTCTAATATGCTGATTTGGTGCTCAATAAATATGTCTTATTATCACAGTTGAAGTTCTGCTGCTTAATATTAATATTTTTGTGAAACTGCGAAACATTTTTCAGGATTCAGGAAGCATCAAAAGAACAGCATTTATTTGAAATAGTTTTTTTTTAAACAATCTATAGTCTTTATTGTCACTTTTACAACATACAATTAAACAATTAAATACAACAAACAATTAAATGCTGCATCCTTGCTAAATAAAAGTATTTAATTTAATTTTAAATATGGCAATGACAATGCCACCCTGTAAATAATGTTTTTTAGATTTCACGACAATCAAGTTTGTCATTCAAGAAATAATGTTCTTTTCAATTACAAAGTATAAACGCATAATGGCTGCTTGCTTTTGCAGTTACGCTACAGTGTTGTTTATGCGTGTGATGTGACATTCAATTCAATTCAATTCTACATTCACACTAAACTACTCATTTCCGCAATAAGGTGACGTAATCATGCTTATCCACTATTCCAGCTCATCTCTGCTTCTGGATTTGCTGAGGTTTGTTCGTCACCTTCACTGGATCCAACAGCTGTTCGATTTGTCTGTCTTTCTTAGTGCTTTCTTCTTCAAGACGCCGCAGCTTGGCTTTCATCTTGTCCGATTCATCCTTTTGGGACTGGACGGTCTGAGAAAATGAAGAGCAAACACATGGGTGCATGAAATTTCAGTATGCATACCTCTGCTTCACATATGGGAAAGTACAAGAGTACATCCACCTTAACAGACAAAATCTGCAATACTATTATTAGTACTAGTACTATTGCTAGTATTATGCAATACTAATACATCTTAAGAACCATTTCCTCCACTTGAATTGCGGGTAATATTAGCCCAAAACACTTGTATAGATACACATTTCCTAAAAATCCAGCAAAAATATTAGACCATCCAGGACCATTTGGCAAACTATTTTTAACAAATTATGATTTGGGACACACTAATCCGAACCACTAATCCCTGATAAACATATAGGACAGATAGTATGACAAATGAGATAAAGCAAATTCTTTGAAAACATGCTGTCTGATGTAATCAAAATTCTAAAAACACATCCTCAAAGGCACTCATACGTCAGCGAGCGAGTGTGCGAGAGGTGAACTTCACCTTTTTTAGATCAATTATTTCATCATACATTTCCTCCTTATCTTTGAAGTCTGGGGTCCCTGGAACATAACCTGACAAAGAATTGTAAAAAAATAATAACATGGTGACAAAAATGAAAATAATAATAACTGTGAAATGGACAATTCAGGTTTATGTCTATAGATAGTTTTATCTCACCGTTGGATGCAGAGCGGGAATATTTTGGCTTTTTCATTCCTAAGGCCTCCTTCAAGTATTCGGGGGTGCTGGTCATTGAGATGCTGGTCTGTGTGACACTGTATTCCGCACCTTTTGGAGACTTTGACAATGTCCCTGAAGTATACAAATTTTTACTTTTTGATAAAGTAAACCTCAGTTGTTTCATTTTTACAATTATACTAGGTCTTTTACTTGCTAAAAAGTATGCACTATCAATGAGAGGATAGAAGGCATGTACAGGTAGTAGACTGTTTACAACAGGTTTTTTCAGCAAGGTTTTGATCATGTTGATAAATTAGAGGCCTTAGAAATTCAATTTTTCAAATATGAAACAGTAGGCTTTATAGGAATAAATTACATTTGCATGTCTTTCAAATGCATATAGCTAAGCATTTTGATCCTGAGCCAGTGTTTCTCAGTTACCGATCCAATATTAAGAGCAAAAGGTTTACGACCTTCGAATGTGATTTTTGTGATAGTCAGCTATTTAAGTCATTTTTAAATATCTTTAAAACGAGATACATTTTTCTGAGAAGCATAACAGCAATTTACATCTTATAATGTAAACCTATCTACATCTTTTTCAGTAGAAGATACATAATTGAAAATGGTAAAATGCAGAACATTTAGCCATAGCCACATTATTTAAAAAAAAAGGCACAGACCATTCCCATCATTCTGTAAGTGTAGCCAGACGTCCTTTGGTGTACCAGCCGGAGAGGTTTTATAGTTTTGGAGCTGTGTCCCTTTCACTGTCCTCCACGATGCTACTGGAGTTCTCTTCAGATGCAAGTTTGCACTATTCAGGTATGGTGACCCTTTATTTAAAGAAAATTATCTATTATTTAAAAAGCATTTTGTAGTGTATATAGTTGCATTAGTACTCCATAATTAAATGAGCAAATACAGAAATTTTCACAATTTTTATGCTGTGTTGATACAGTCAGTTTTGGGGGTAATGCATTACAAATAACACAAGTTACGTAATCAGATTACTTTTTTAAGTAACTAGTAAAGTAACACATTACTTTAGAAAATATCTGAGTTACTTTTTCTAATAGGTAATGCCAGTTACTTAGTTTTTTTTCCATTTATTGACTGACAGCTCTTCTGTCCCCATCCCCGAAGAGAAATCGGGAACAAGCGCAGATGCATTGTGTGTACTGTGCAAACATGATGGTTACTGTAGTTCTAGAATAAATGTGAACATGCATTTACTTATCTCACCTGCACAAAAACAGATTCATTATTTCTCAAAATGAACAAAAACAGTGAAATGCAAAACTGCAATAAATAAATACGTTAAAAAAAACATAAATATCCCATTTTATTAATCGCTAACATTCGATAATCCAATTCAACCATACTAATAAGCAAAAATGACTTTAGATAAACATAACATTTGTGATTCAATTTTGTATTGCTGAAGAAAGAAAAATGAGCCCAGCCCAGATGATAAAAAGTAACGCAAAAGTAAAGTAATACATTACTTTCCATAAAAAGTGACTAAGGTAATGCAATTAGTTACTTTTTAGGGAGTAACGCAACATTGTAATGCATTACTTTTAAAAGTAACTTTCCCCAACACTGGATACAGTAATACACAGATGGTAGCATTTGTGTGGCAGGCATGGAAATGCAATAGATCTTAAACTTATTTCTAAATCTTAAACTTACTAGGAGAAGGAGGTGGTCTGCCTGAAACAATATTAAAAGAGCAAAAGGTTTACAACCTTCGAATGTGATTTTTGTGATAGTCAGCTATTTAAGTCATTTTTAAATATCTTTAAAACGAGATACATTTTTCTGAGAAGCATAACAGCAATTTACATCTTATAATGTAAACCTATCTACATCTTTTTCAGTAGAAGATACATAATTGAAAATGGTAAAATGCAGAACATTTAGCCATAGCCACATTATTTAAAAAAAAAGGCACAGACCATTCCCATCATTCTGTAAGTGTAGCCAGACGTCCTTTGGTGTACCAGCCGGAGAGGTTTTATAGTTTTGGAGCTGTGTCCCTTTCACTGTCCTCCACGATGCTACTGGAGTTCTCTTCAGATGCAAGTTTGCACTATTCAGGTATGGTGACCCTTTATTTAAAGAAAATTATCTATTATTTAAAAAGCATTTTGTAGTGTATATAGTTGCATTAGTACTCCATAATTAAATTAGCAAATACAGAAATTTTCACAATTTTTATGCTGTGTTGATACAGTCAGTTTTGGGGGTAATGCATTAAAAATAACACAAGTTACGTAATCAGATTACTTTTTTAAGTAACTAGTAAAGTAACACATTACTTTAGAAAATATCTGAGTTACTTTTTCTAATAGGTAATGCCAGTTACTTAGTGTTTTTTCCATTTATTGACTGACAGCTCTTCTGTCCCCATCCCCGAAGAGAAATCGGGAACAAGCGCAGATGCATTGTGTGTACTGTGCAAACATGATGGTTACTGTAGTTCTAGAATAAATGTGAACATGCATTTACTTATCTCACCTGCACAAAAACAGATTCATTATTTCTCAAAATGAACAAAAACAGTGAAATGCAAAACTGCAATAAATAAATACGTTAAAAAAAACATAAATATCCCATTTTATTAATCGCTAACATTCGATAATCCAATTCAACCATACTAATAAGCAAAAATGACTTTAGATAAACATAACATTTGTGATTCAATTTTGTATTGCTGAAGAAAGAAAAATGAGCCCAGCCCAGATGATAAAAAGTAACGCAAAAGTAAAGTAATACATTACTTTCCATAAAAAGTGACTAAGGTAATGCAATTAGTTACTTTTTAGGGAGTAACGCAACATTGTAATGCATTACTTTTAAAAGTAACTTTCCCCAACACTGGATACAGTAATACACAGATGGTAGCATTTGTGTGGCAGGCATGGAAATGCAATAGATCTTAAACTTATTTCTAAATCTTAAACTTACTAGGAGAAGGAGGTGGTCTGCCTGAAACTTTCTTTTTTCTTGATTTCTAAAAAGAAATCCAACAATCAGACACATGGATATAGTACCTTTTGGCACAAACATTCAAAGATTGAAGAA
>NW_015659004.1:351493-353798 GCF_001515625.1 Sinocyclocheilus rhinocerous | reverse complement strand
AAATAACACAAGTTACGTAATCAGATTACTTTTTTAAGTAACTAGTAAAGTAACACATTACTTTAGAAAATATCTGAGTTACTTTTTCTAATAGGTAATGCCAGTTACTTAGTTTTTTTTCCATTTATTGACTGACAGCTCTTCTGTCCCCATCCCCGAAGAGAAATCGGGAACAAGCGCAGATGCATTGTGTGTACTGTGCAAACATGATGGTTACTGTAGTTCTAGAATAAATGTGAACATGCATTTACTTATCTCACCTGCACAAAAACAGATTCATTATTTCTCAAAATGAACAAAAACAGTGAAATGCAAAACTGCAATAAATAAATACGTTAAAAAAAACATAAATATCCCATTTTATTAATCGCTAACATTCGATAATCCAATTCAACCATACTAATAAGCAAAAATGACTTTAGATAAACATAACATTTGTGATTCAATTTTGTATTGCTGAAGAAAGAAAAATGAGCCCAGCCCAGATGATAAAAAGTAACGCAAAAGTAAAGTAATACATTACTTTCCATAAAAAGTGACTAAGGTAATGCAATTAGTTACTTTTTAGGGAGTAACGCAACATTGTAATGCATTACTTTTAAAAGTAACTTTCCCCAACACTGGATACAGTAATACACAGATGGTAGCATTTGTGTGGCAGGCATGGAAATGCAATAGATCTTAAACTTATTTCTAAATCTTAAACTTACTAGGAGAAGGAGGTGGTCTGCCTGAAACTTTCTTTTTTCTTGATTTCTAAAAAGAAATCCAACAATCAGACACATGGATATAGTACCTTTTGGCACAAACATTCAAAGATTGAAGAACGAAAGATTCGGTAAAACTAAGTAAACAGGCTGGCCTAAAATCTGGGGGGAAAAATAATATTTAAAAATGTCCATCTCACCTTTTCAGTGTCGCACACATAGCTGCCACAAAGACTGTCCTCTGCCTTGAAAACAAATTATATATATATATATATATATAAATATATATATACTACTAAGTAGTAGGCTATATCAAATTGTAATACCATTAAACGTCAATATAACCAATGTTCCTAAATAATGATTATCATATTCATATGACATGGTATTTGCGTAACTTTCTGCAAGAGGTGGTATCCCAAGACATAGTAAGCTCCACTCTCACATAGTGGTATTGTATGGTATTTTTGTTAATATTACAGTCCAGAACATCTATGAAAACTGTTAATGTACTTACCAGATCCTCTACCTCCTCTTCAGTGACAAGTTCTCCAGCTACTACAGACATTATAGCTTTTGAGATGGCCTGTTTTTATTTTATCATCACCTTTTACAGACAATAGGACCATAATACTTTCTCGTGGAGGTACGACCTGTAATGTCCGAGTAGGCTATTATGATGCAGCAGGAAATCTTATTTTTCTCATGTCAAAGAGTCGTATCAATCCTAATATAAAACAGCATAAAAGAGCATTGACATGGGTAGGGGGTCTTAAGAAGAAGTTCCCAAGATGCAGCTGCTTCCTGATGTCGCCGTTAAGAAAAGCAGCAGACCCTACGTCGATATGGTGTGTAAACGCTAAGGAGTAAATAATACTAATAAAATAATAATATTGCTCAGCGTCGTTTCGCGTCTCTCTTCGCTGTACGGGTGTAATGTGCATTATTGTCGTCTAGCAACCAAAACGTTTAACATGACAATAGTCAGCAAATGAAACGTGCTCATGTGCATCAGCTCTGCGCAACGCTTGCGCACACCGTGATTGAGCGCTCGCCTGTTTGAAGTACAGCTCCATTCACTGAATCAAAATATGTAGTTTGTGAATTCTTAAAATACCACTTGGTTCTTTCTATCTTTTCTTTTTTCGATAGATAGGCGTTTTATGTATCACTTATGTCAAAATGTAGCCTACTTGAAACTGTACTCAAAAAATCTAACATTTTATACATTAGCCTAGCCTTTTGAGTGCCATAACAGTGTGACAGACAGACAATAGATAGATAGATAGATAGATAGATACTGTTTGCTGTTGTTATTTTTATTGTATTTATTTATTTTCTAATTTATTACTTATTTATTGTCTCGTTTATTGCTTTGGTGATGTAATTATTCTGTATTTTACACATACTTAAAATGCTTTTGCAATAGCCTACTATTGTAGCCAATAGCCTACACTAATGTCATACCAATAAAGCAACTTGAACTAGATAGATAGATAGATAGATAGATAGAAAAGTGAGCTTTCTAGTATGGCTGAAGGGTTATTCTCCTAGAAAATAAAGTATCTGACAAACAAATGTATCAAATTAAATAGTTT
>NW_015659004.1:312865-351315 GCF_001515625.1 Sinocyclocheilus rhinocerous | reverse complement strand
CTTGGTTAAAAGGACATTCAGAATTCAGATGCATCAAGATTTCAGTGATAGTCATTAAAATAATGTTACAGAAAGAGGAAACAGTGAACAGCTGCAGCGCTGCAGGGGACATAATCCTGCTCTGCTGTTATAATTTCATATTTAATGGTAACTGTGGGGAAGAAGCAGAGCCTATGCCACTGCCACATTACATTACCACACGTGATGATGGAGATGGACTTCTCATAGATGGATTTGGTCTGGGGATTACTTGAGTGTATTAAAAGCCACCTGTTACAATCTCTGCAATAATTTATCTAAAACTATGATTATTTATTCAAATAAGAGGCTATTCTGTCAATGAGTTTGTAACGGCGGTGTTTGAATGTGTGACCTGAGTCACCCTCTCTGCTTGAATCTAGTTATCAAGCAGCTCTATTGCAAAGCTTTTAAAGTCTGTGCGAATACCCTAAATCTTTCGCCAGGCCACTCTCATTATTATAACCCAGTTACGTAAGCTTTAATTCCAGCTTGCCTTCCAAGAGGCTGTGATGGTTTTTTTAAAGAGGTCCCATCCTCTTAAGGTGATTAATGGTAATATGTGTGTGTTGAGGGATGCAAAGAGAAGGGGAGGGAAAGAGCAATGTGAGAAAGAGGGAGGGAGAGAGAGAGATGAGACTGAGATCTGATCTGCTGGAGTTATACAGCCACAGTCAGACGTTAAGCATGAAAAGGGCAGTCGAGGTGTGAGCCAAGGTCTTTTTGGGATACTGAAGATAGCTTCATACACATCGGCAATCTTGTAAGTAATGAGCAATCTTAAAATCACTTCACTCAAGAAAAACAATCATTACGTTCTTGTGTGAGCTTGTGCATTTCATAGAGAGTAATTTTACATGTGCATTCATGTTTGACGTGCAATAGACTACTAAAAAAGTACTAAAAAGGTATTTTAAATTATATTGCTTTTTAGATGTAATGTTTCATTGGAGGCTTTTTAAAGTGCAAAGACATATATTTATAATTCAAGGCATACTGATTTCAATGCTGTGATTCAAGCTACCTTTTTGTATTATAAAAGAGCATTAAATCAATGTTGAATGTGCTTTGTCGTAGATATAGCTATATGTGTGTTATAATAGCAATTTCTCATCTTTGTTTCACAGACCTGTGTATATCAGTGTTCAATCAAAACTTGAGGATCACCTGAAATCACCCATTGCCCCAGTGACAAGGTAACGAATCCTATTTTCACAAAGAGCTTACAGACCCTAATTACACACTGAGACACGAGAGACAGACAGAAGAAATTCGATACCTATATGTAGAGTAAACACTGAATCAATTAGAAATACAACAAATAGAAATAAATTATGTTAAAAGATGCCAAATGGCAAAATCACAACTCTTGCCTCACATGTATCTATCAGTAAGCATTATGCACAATAAATATAAATAATCTCACTGTTATTTATACACAAAAAAGAGCCATGGTCGCTCATTTCAAGCACTGATGTGAAATAGGTCACTTTGTTCTACAGAAGATTAAAACGCTTCAGTTAAACCATATTGGAGATGATTCTAAATCCATCACAATATTCACTGTATGTTTTTTAGTGATTTGCATGAGCATTATATAATACAAAATGGATATTGAATTTTCAGTTAATCAACCACAGTTATTTCAAATGTGAAATCATCTTCTAATGTCGAGAGTAAAAATAACTGACTATAGCAAATAACAGACTTTTTGTTTCGGTGGGATCTGACCCTCAATATTCATATAAATAAGTTTATATCACATGTTTGGGGTTGGTATGATTTTTTGAAAGAAGTCTCTTATGCTCACTAGAGCTGCATTAATTTATATACTGTAAAAACAATAATATTGTGACACTAAATTTTATGTATTTTAAAATGTATAATAATTAATTTATTCCTAATGTATTCCTCTGATGGAAACGTTGACTTTTCAGCAACATTATGCCAGTCTTCAGTGTAACATGATGCTTCAGAAATCATTCTAATGCTGATTTGCTGATCAAGAAACATTTCTTATTATTCTCAATGTTGAAAACAGTTGGGCTGCTTAATAGTTTTGTGAAGACTGTAATGCAGTTTTTAAGAATTCTTTGATAAATTAGTTCAAAAGAACAGCATTTATTTGATATAGAAATCTTTTGTAACATGGTAAATATCACATTTGATCAATTTATTGTGTCCTTGCTCAATAAAAATTTTTTTCAAAACAAAACATACTGACCCCAAGCTCTTGCATGGCAGCATCATTAAACAATAGCGTATGTTTTGTGTAAGTTCATGTTTGGCTAACTTTGCACAAAAAGCCAGTCTGGGTGGAGCACAATGAACCTCAAGAAATTATGCCATTAAAGTTTTCCATAGAGCTTTTCAACAATTTGACCCTCCTGAAAGTCACTGAATAATTTGAACTCTGTTAATTAAACCTGTGCATTTCTTGTCAGGTGCGAAAATGCATCTAGGTCAGCAAAACCCTGTGGTGGATGGGCTATCCTTAAAGGAACTGGGTGTGCTGGTGGAGATAGAGCTTCGAAGGAAAGGACTGCCATTTCTCAAATATGTGGAGTACCGTATTGTTAGCAAGGTAAACTCAATTTGTACTTATATATGCCATTCTCTATTCCCTATACAATATTAACTACTTCATTGCTTTTATATAGTGTTTCCAGATCCCGGTTCAGCGCAGGTACAGTGATTTTGAGGTGTTCCATGGTCTGCTGCTGCAAAAGTTCATCTACAGGATGGTCCCGCCTCTGCCCCCCAAACGCATCCTTAAAGGAGGTGAGGAGAACTCTCTGCAAATGAGTTTGTTTCTTAAATCTACACTCTTGTTTAACTAAAACTCTGTTTTTTCTCTCTCTCCTGCTCATTTTCAGTTTTGAACTCATTGTCAGACCGAGAGTTCAATGATAGCCGCCGCCGTGGTCTACAAAGGTTTATGGCCTTGGTGATTAGACATCCAGTCCTGGCAGGAGATGAGCTGGTCAACATCTTTCTGTCAGCAAGCAGCGCGGTAAGCCCTTCAACCAGCAGATGGCAGTAATTAAGTCATATTTTGCCCAAACATGATAATTGTTGTTTGTTTCGAAGTTGAATAAAATAGGAGTTCATCACATTTCATCCTTTTTGTGTGTTGCAGGAGGTTCAAAATATGCTGCGTGATGCATATAAAAAGACAGGTGATGAGTTTCTGACCTCCCAAATGGCCTTGCATGGCAAGGTGGGTAAAAGCTAACATGAAATTAAAATACCATGATATTCTTTGAAAAACCATGTAAATATCATGGTATTGATATATATCAAAGAACCACTTGTACCAGTGTATCACCACAGTACTTTTTGAAAGTAAACTGACACACAAAATGAATATTGCATGTCATTTTTTAAGGTGTACCTACCTGAGGACATACAGACCCAGGCTGCCGCTAATCGAGAGGTCATTGCAAATATCCACAGCAGCTTCAATAAACTCAGAGATGTAGCGGAGTGCATGGCTCAGCGTTCATGGGAGAACTCAACAGATCTGCTCATGTTTGGCAAAGACCTGAGGTGAACACACCATACTGAACTTGAATATATATTTAAAAAATATGGTAATATTTATAATGATTAATTTAAGTTAAACATAAATGATGAAATATGGAATTGAATTAATTGATTTGAATATAAATATTAAGTATCAATATTTGGGAGGAAAAAAAATGGAGTGAACAGGTGTGATATAAAAAATACCCACGAATGTACATAGCTAACATGTACAATGTGCAAAAGTTTGTCATGATCTGTTGATATTAATGTTAACATTAATTTATGAATTATTAAATATTTATAATTAAAAACGTATAAGACAAGTGTCTATTTTTCTAACAATGTTTAGATACTTTTATTTTTTTGTGGTGCATTGGGTGGTTTGTAACACTTATCAGAATATACATATTCAAAGATGCTACAGTGCTATTTTATTATCATTAATATACTATTATGTTTTTACTAATATTTTGAATTAGTTTGATTTTTATATTTCATAATCGATTTTATTTTAGATTTTAAATTTAGTTAAAAAAAATTGTGTTTGTTTGGTATTTTTTTTTACTTTTTATAGTCTTTATAGTGTTTATTCATATCAGAATATACATATTCAAAGATGCTACAGTGCTATTTTATTATCATTAATATACTATTATGTTTTTACTAATATTTTGAATTAGTTTGATTTTTATATTTCATAATCGATTTTATTTTAGATTTTAAATTTAGTTAAAAAAATTGTGTTTGTTTGGTATTTTTTTAAACTTTTTATAGTCTTTATAGTGTTTATTCATTTATATTTCCGTTTTATTTATTTTTGTACTTGAAGTTAAACTGAATGAAAATGAGAAATGTGGCTTTTCATGTTTTGTTTGATTGTATTTCAAATAATGGTTATGTTATTTCAAGTAACAAAAATGTTTTTAATGGTTTTGATTTTAGTTAATAATAATAGCACTGGTAGGCTATGTTTTATTGAAAATATGACAGTTATTACCTGACTCTTCACCAGTGAACTGGGCTCGGACACATCAGACCTGCCAATGAATGCTACAATGAGCAAAGTATGGAAAACACAGAGAAAGTCACTTGTAGAGCTGTCAGGAGAATTTGGTCTTCTCGCCGACAAAGCTGCACACCAGGTATTAAAACATGATCATTATTGAGCATTAGTCTAATCACAAACACCACCTCAAAAATGACTGCAATTATGCAGATCACCAAACTGTACTGAAGTGTATGAACCATTGACTGTAGGTATGAACAAAAAGCTTCAAAGCACCTCAATGTTACCATGACACCCACAATATTAAGACTCTGGTTGAAAAGAAATTAAACGCAGTATTTCGAACCACTTCTTACACACCAGGGCAGCAGAGAGGAGGATGAGGTGGTGGAGAAACTGAACCTCCTCCTTGAACAGCTGCAGTCATACAGAGTGAGTACTGTCTGTACAAAACTTTTTATATCGATTTTGCCACAAAATAGTTTTAATGGATGTTAATGGGGCATATGCAGCTGGTATAAGATGGGGTAATAGGAGTTTTGTCATATATTACTCTGCATGTATGACTGAACCAATTTCTAAGGACTGTCATTTTACACTTTACAAATTAAACTGTAATGACATTCAGGTGCTAATAATTTTGGATGTATATGTGTATAGGACTTGTGTGATCGTCATGACAGTGGTGTGTTACTAGAGCATCAGAGAGCATTTGAAAAGCGCAGCGGGCCTGTGGCTACACACTTAAAGTACCAGAACAGCATCGAGCAACCAGAGTCTCGACTCTCACAGGTAAAACATATAGCAAACACACCAACATGCAAACTACACTTAACCAAACTAAAGTATACAGGTAGACATTCTGCCATGGTGCACTGTCCACAAGAAAAACATTTGTACAGTAATCCAGCAGGGTTCGCATATTCACAGCCTAGAAATATTAAAAATATATATTATATACAGTACATATCTTCTTTAGAAAGAAAAAAAGTGTTTTAGGGTACATTTACAGTATATGACAACAATGTACTAAAAACTTTTTTTTTTTTGGCGAAAATGAATAAACTCACCTTTAAATTGTGTTTTCCATGTATGGAAAATGGAATGTAATATATATATATAATTCTATAGTTCTATAATAAATACAATTCTTGAATCACTCAAAACGGTTCATAAATCAGTCATTAGAGGTGATTTGCACAGAACGTTGTTGCTTTTAAAAACGTAAGAGGCAGGGCAGTTTAATAAAGAACGCAATGTATAGAGACACGTTTTTTCTAAATTAGCCTACATATACATTTAACTTGAGTGAGGCATTTTTAGAATGAAGGTGAATACGCGCTACGCTACCCGGTCTCATGAAAGTGCGTATCAGTAGAGTTTCTGTTTCTATTTGGCGTGCTATTTATATTATACAGAAATTGACTTTGGCGTACATATGATACGCGATGGTTAGGATTAGGGGTGTGGGGTTGGTGCGTATTATACAGTATGTACGCCAAAACTGCGTATCGTATGCACGCCAACAAATTGCGTATCATATGCACGCGAAAAGTGCGTATTATATGCACGCCAAACACGTCAATATCATGCGCACGCCAAAGTCAATTTCTGCGTATACATAGCACGCCAAATAGAAACTGAAAATCGTGCTATTGATACGCATTACGCGAGACGCTGCAAAATAACGAGACACAAATGCAACTTTTAACAAGTTCGTCTAGCGCTTACTAAAACAATAGAAAAACTGCTCAGTGAGAACGGCCCCTTTGGGAATTTGTCTGAATTCAACTGATTTTCAGAAATACTAATGTTGTCATCAAGAATGACTGGAAAGGACATGTAAAAGTCATGAAAATTCAACACATAAAACACACACACACACACAAAAGGGGCCACCAGCTAGCATAACAATGTAACCTACAGAAAGCGTGAAATCCTCATCACTGACAGGTAAACTAAATATTATTCTGTGTCATCCTACAGCAGGAGAACACAATTATCACCATGGAGATGAGGAGCTATTTCTCCCTTTTGTGTCTGCATCAAGAAACCCAGCTGGTCTTCACCTATCTGCCTCTTGTGACTTCAATACTGGGGACATTTGTCCACTCACAAATACAAGGACACAAAGAGGTGTGTTTCTAATAGCTCTATTACTTCAGATTGTTTGATCAATTCAACACTATTTAAATTGTGTGAACTGTGTATTTAGGGCCTGAGCACCGATGGTGCGAGGACCCTATTGGAATCGCTCAGTTTCTTCTTCTTCTTCTCCTCCAAAATGAATCGCATTTTTTAGGGCATTTTAGCTCGAAAACTCTTGTTCGCCAGAAGTGGCGAAAATTTACATCTGATATGAGTTTCAGAAGTGGGTGTGGCAAAATGGCTCAATAGCACCACCTATAAAATTTCAAGGAAGTGCCCCTCGAGCTATGTTTCACACAGGGGCGGACTTACCCATTAGGCAAAGGTAGGCGACCGCCTGCTCTTGATATATGTATTTTACCATTTTGTTGAGTTTAAAACTTGTGACACTTTAACAAAAAAGGAACGTCAAGGTTGATCTAGGAAAATGTGTGAAAATGTATAGGGCCCCATTCCTATATTTTGCCTGGGGCCCCCACTTCACTAAATCCGCCCCTGGTTTCACATACATGTACGAAATTCGGTGAAACACGTGTAACACAGCAATACCTACAAAAAAAGTCTCCCGACTTCATGCATTCGATAAGAGTCCTGGCCTGAACATATCTAAAGGCCCATAATCAGTTATAATCATAGCACCACCTGCTGGCAACATGAAATGTTTTGTTTTACACTAACCTAAATATGCAATGTCCAATCTGCACCAAACTTCACGTTTGATAAACGTCCTGGCCTGAAGACATCTTGAGAGGACAACAGGGGATGGACTTTTTCACTGGAGGACGCTTTATCATATAGATCACGGACTTGTATTTTGGCCAAATGCAGTTTAAAGTTTATAAAATGCCTTATTTTTTTTCTAAACACACAGCTTTTGGTTCACAAGACATTAACTGATGGACTGGAGTCATGTGGATTACTGTGATGTTTTTATCAGCTGTTTGGACTCTCATTCTGACGGCACCCATTCACTGCAGAGGATCCATTGGTGAGCAACTGATGGAATGTTACATTTCTCCAAATCTGTTCCGAGTACATTTTCAGCAAATTTTCATTTGAACTATTCCTTTAAGCTTGCAGCTAGTCAGTGCTTCATCAACTGAACCATTTACGCCAAATGTTTTATCAGTGAAATTTTTTTTTTAATGATTACAAAAAAAAGCTCTTTGTACAGATCATTGCGCTGGACTATTGTCAATCAAAAAAGGGCAAATGAAACATCAACCATCGACTGTGTAAGAATTAAATAAATAAAACAGCAGTAAGGTTAAGATGAAATAATTGGTCATTTCTATAATTTTGACCAGTAGTGTCAATCTGAAGTCATACAGTTGTGTTTGTGCGTACATTTTAGATTAAATCTCTATATTTTGAACCTTCTGTCTCTTTTATAGTCAAGTTATAGACAAATTATAGTCTCTAAACTTCATAAAGTGCCAAATATAGATCAAATACACATGAAGTGGGTCTGTTTTTGGTTAAGCAACAACATGTCAAAACTACTTTTAATTCATTCCAAATTGAATCATTTTCAAATTAAATTTTTTTTATTATCGCTATATATAGAATAATTAAATCAAAGATGTGACCGCAAGGGAGAAAACAGGGAAAAGGCAGTGTAATCTTCAAATATACAAGGTTTAAAATCACAAACATCCTTGTGTGTTTTTATAGAGAATGAAAAGTGCATTTTAATGGTCATATGTCAACTCATAATTTTATTGTCAACTAAAGTGACTGCTCTTCCTCTTGTAAAACCATGGATACAGTAGATATATATATCAGCATTACATCAGCCATTCTGCTCTCTAGATATCGGCACTGGTATCAGCCACTGTAAACTGTTTATCAGTGGGCAATTGCGCAATATGTCCGTTTCAAAATTACAACAAATGTGTGTTTTTGTTTATGCACATGACCAAAACAGGTATTAGTCACCTGATGCACAGAGATCCAAGATGTAGAAATTACTAGAAGATTCTAGAACATCCTGTGCTCTTCTCTGTACCTCCTAAAGGATGTAACCATTGCGTCATGGTCATAAGACATGTTACTTAACAGCTGCATGAACTGCATGGAAGCTATGGGGAAATGGTCATGACTAGAAACAGACTGATATATTAATCAGGCTAATTAATTGTCCGATATTTGGCCATTTTGAGGCTATTGGCACTAGCTACTGGCACTCCCATTATCAGTAACATAAGTGTTAACACTTCCTTGTTTCAGTACAAAAATCCACCAACAGCTTTGTCAAAAGACATTTTTTGTTTTAAATATAGTGGAGTTCATAAGTCTGAGGCTACACTGAAAATCTAGAATTCTACATTGTAATTTAAAACTAGAAATAAACAGAATGCTTTAGAAGAATAAGAACATTTAAAACAAAGTAGAGTTATCTAAAATTAACATGAAGTATCTCATTTTCTATTGAAATAGAAAATATTTCAGTCTTTCTACTTCACAATTTCATGTTTAATTCACTATTTCTTGCTCTTACTTTGTAATTAATTGTGAATTTTAATTTAAAATTTAGCAATTTCTGAGTGAAAATTGTTTCTACACCAATTTATTTTTTTTGTAGTTTACTAATCAAATAAGCAAATTTGGTTTGACAGACAAACCAAATACGGACATTTTAACATGTTAACCTTTACTCAAATTGTTATGCTGATCATGTCATTTGTATTTAAAAATTGTACTGAATTAGAAATATACAAAACAGAAGCATTTTGCTTAGTGCTGTCAGACTTTTGGACCCCACTGTATATGTAGGTTATACAGTTTTTATCAGCAATTGACCATCAGCCATCAACCCATTTCGGCTGACCACTAGAAATGATAATGATGAATAGATCATTTGTACTCCTTTCTTTATGTTCATTTATCTTACCCCACTGTACAAAACAAGTCCACCAAATCTGTCCAGCCAAACAATCTAACATACAAACAAAGGCAGTGCTAACAGGAAGTTAGCATTAAAAAATTAAAGTGAGTGTTTATATTGTGCTTAAAAAGAAATACACATTTCATATTCAGTACAGATGAAAAATAATAACAATAAAAACATTATATATGCATTCAAGTGGTATTTCTATGGCTTTTTGTACAATACAACCTTTAGTGAAAATATACATCTACACATAATTCAAGTACAAATGTACAAAATTCTTTAAACTCATACCCTTTTCTTTAATTATGATACAGTTTAATAAGTTCATAAATACAGTTGAACATTCATACGTTTAGCATTCTGATTGGCAGCTGATGGGAAGTGGGAGTGGTTTTAGGTCAAGATGGCTCCTCCTCCTCACTGTTGGCACTCCTAAAACAAACCTGGAAATGATGAAGAGCACAGTAACAATATATCAGATGTAGTGAAGATTACACACCCTAACATGGCAAACATAAGTGCTTCTAAATGTGTGGTCACATTAGTGAAAATTACATTAGGAAAAAAATTCCATTGTATACACACACACACACACACATATATATATATATATATCTTAGTGCTGTCAAACGATTAATCACATCCAAAATAAAAGTTTTTGTTTACATAATATATGTATGTGTACTGTGTTTATTTGTTATGTATATATAAATACACACACATACAGTATATACAAGTGCCGATTAAGTACTTTTAATGAAATGCAGGAAGACATCATAAAGTAGAGTGCATGTGATTATTCACATTATTTGTCATTCTTAGCTACTTTTAAAGAATTTTAATATAAATTCAGTAACAGATCACCCAAATGAACCAAGAATCAATACTCTAACCTTGCATCATATTTATTGTGTAATTTTCTTCATTATGAATTTTAATTTCAGCCTATTTTTGAATCACATTAGAAACACCGTCACTAGATTGTTTTTAGTTTTCATTTGAGTTTTTTTTTTTTTTTACTTTTTGAAATTGATATTTTAAATTGGAGGTGAAATTATTGGTACCCAATAGCAGCTTTTTAGTCTTAGTGCAAACCTACACAGTTAAAGTATGAACTGGAATCAGCTGTCATTTAAACAACAAAACTCTGCTATAAGTGGTAATCCACAAAAATTCAAACGTCAAACTGACTAGTCATCAGTTTTGAGGTTTGTATAACTCTGGTAAGGGTTAGTCAGAATAAACCTAAATTAAAGGCTCAGTTTGCAACAGTGTTGTAGAGGTTTGTCCCCATCACCGCATAACCACACACACACACACAGAAAGAGACTGACAACATTCATACGGCAAGGCTTAAAGTCAACATGAAATCAAAACTCTTTTTTGTTTTATATGTGACCCTGGACCACAAAACCAGTCATAAGGGCCAATTTAGTTAAATTGAGATTTATACATCATCTGAAAGCTGAATAAATAAGGTTTCCATTGATGTATGGTTTGTTAGGATAGGACAATATTTGGCCGAGATACAACTATTTGAAAATCTGGAATCTGAGGGTGCAAAAAAAAATCTAAATATTGAGAAAATCGTCTTTAAAGTTGTCCAAATGAAGTTTTTAGCAATGCATATTACTAATCAAAAATTAAGTTTTAATATATTTACAGTAGGAAATTGACAAAATATCTTCATGGAACATGATCTTTACTTAATATCCTAATGATTTTTGGCATAAAAGAAAAATCAATAATTTTGACCCATACAATGTATTTTTGACTATTGCTACAAATATACCCCAGCGACTTAAGACTGGTTTTGTACTCCAGGGTCACATATCCTGTTTTAGTTGTAATACGTAACATTACGGAAGCAAAATAGGTTGCAAACATTGTTTCATGTTGACTTTAAAAAACGAGTATATTTGTCAGTTTACATTTCATATAAGAATTAAGAAGTTTGGCCATGCAGATTTCAATTAACAAAGATGTATTGGCAATAAAATCAAAAGATGAAGGTAGGAAGGTCCGTTTGGAAAGAGCCAGAAAATACCTCAAGCCCCACCCCCTCTGACCGCGGCGGGCGGCACGCTAGCACTTGCCTCTCGGTGGAATAAACGGTAGAAGAATCCTCGCTTGGGCGCTGGATTTGGCCTGTTCACATCCAGATCAGAACTCAGTGCTCCATCCATCTCGAACACATTAATCTCTTTAAAGCACTCCATCTCAATCATCTGAAATACAAACACACACACAATACACAACTGTACAGAACACAATCCATCTCTATTTCACATCACGACTACATTACCATTTAGACTGATCAATAATTTAATCTGTCATGTCTAGAGAAAAATGTTAGTCATAAGAAGTTACTCTTTTATTGATTTATTGGAGTGGTCTCTCATTTAACTCAGATGTTTCTCCTAAAAATCCTTAAAAGTTGACATATTGACATAAGAGCACAGAGCTATAAAATTAAATAGATCTAAAGTGACAGTAACGATTGTATTTCTAATTTTATAAAAGATTTTTATTTTAAATAAAAGCTGTTCTTTTGTACTTTCTATTTACCGAAGAAAAAAAAAAACTGAAAAAAGGATCACGGTTCCCTCAAAATAATTAATCAGAGCACGTTTACAATATTGATAATTTTAAAAAAATGTTTCTTGAGCAGCAAATCAGCATATTAGAGTGATTTCTGAAGGATCATGTGACACTTAAGACGGGAGTAATGATGCTGAAAATTCTGCTTTGCATCACAGGAATAAATTACATTTTTAAATATATTGATGTGGAAAACAGTTGTTTTAAATTACAAAAATATTTCATAATATAACCAAATGCAGCCTTGCTGAGTAAAAGTCTACTTTTAAAAATATTAACAAATGTTGACAACCCAAAGGGTAGTATGAACATTATTATCCCCTAGTGACCAGAGTGTAGTACCTCATTTTGCCATGGGATGGAGACACTTCCTGTTACAAACTTGTGGTAGAAGTCATCGTCTGTAGGGTCCAGGTTTACACCTTTGACTGTAGAAAACTGCTCTATGTCCAGAACATCCTTGCAATACACAGCACGTGGCTAAAAAAAAAAAAAACATTGAATATGACCAACATCCACTTGGAAAATCCTACATGCTTAATCCAATAGGAGTCTTTTTAATCAAGCAGATAAAAATAAATAAATGCCCATGAATAACTCACATCAGGACAGAACGGCGGGTCTAGCATGTTGGCCTCCAATCGCTTGAAGTTGATGTTTCGGAAAATAGGATGCAGTTTGACTTGAGCCGCTACACAACCTCGACACCCCAAACGCTCCTTTGGATCTTTTTTCCGTACCCACTGTATATATATATATATATATATATATATATAAGCTTTACAATTACTTAAAATATTAATAAATATTATATTATTATATAATACTGCAATAACAGTGATGTGGTGTACCATTAAGTAAAATGTCATTTTCCTTGCACCTTAAATATGTGAATGTACACATTCTAGTCATTACTTTAAAAAAGTTCTTAAATATAATTTTCAAGGTAAAAGCACATTTTATTTACAAATATCATAAATTCTTTAATAAATGTTGCTTATTTCCACATTACTTTGATTTACTGATCATAGGTTTCTCAAATAGTAGTAATATATTTTAACATAACTACTTAATTTTTTCATGATAAATAATAATAATAACAATATAATAATAAAACAAACGAATGCCTGCCAAAAATAAGTTAATTTTATTGTAGAAATTAAAACAAGTTAATAATAGAGATGTACTGCATTTAAGAATTACATTTTTATGCATCTTTGAATAAATGAATACATTAAGATTTGAAAAAAGAAAATTAGCATTATGTCACTGACCCCAATACCAATTTAATTCGCCATAATTCTTTATTTGACGCCCCCAATTTAAAAAGTAGAAGAGTTTCCCACTGGTTAAAATTACACTGTGGCATTGTTCATGTGTTCTCAACTCATAAATATGACCATTCTGACATTATTTTAACAGCATAAAAAAACAAAAAACAAAGAGCATTAGGTCTGCACCTGTCGGCAGATGTCTTTAGCATCTTCAGAGAACTTCTCAGTGTATTCCTCCTGGTCCTCGCATACACGGCGGTCCACCTCCTCTCGCTTCACGCGCTCTTTGCGGCGACGGAAAGGAGACTGACCCTGAATCATTTCGTATATCAGGCAGCCCAAACCCCACCAGTCGGGACTGAAGGTGTAGCTCTCATTCTGAATGACCTCCGGTGCTAAAAACACATAGAGAGAAGCATGAGGTCAAACACTCCAGGACAAGTACTGCTTAAGAGATACGGAATGCGTTTGGCTCTTACCCATGTATCCCACCGTGCCAACGCGCCCTCGTATCGTCTCACCCTCTGGAATTTGGACGGCCAGTCCCAGATCAGAAATACGGATGTGCCCTGGAGAACAGCATCTCATTAAAACCTGCAGTATTATCATTCCTAACATGCCCAAACATGACATACTTAAAAATGGCACAGGTAAAAAGAATGTTCCCCTTAGAGGTTAATGATCTGAATAAATTGTTTACATTTTATTTTGCTTGTGCAAAACTCGCTGCAACAATGCAAGGGAGTTCTGGGTGAATGCCAAGGATTTGCTATGTGGTTGCTAGGTAGTTGCTTTGTTGTTCCCTACTAGCAAAAGTCAAGAGTCCACCCCCAAGTGTAGATATGCGTAAATAAGGTAAACAGAAGCAAAAACAGGCCATAAAACGCGGTAGTGAATAAAAACGGCTTACCACGGTCATCAAGGAGAATATTCTCAGGCTTCAAGTCTCTGCAAAAACAGGGAATACATTCATTTTACACAGCTGAAATCTAATAACTTTAGTAAAAAAAAAATTTAAAATTTTTTTTTTGTTGTTTTTTTTTTATTTTTATTTTTTTAGAAGTCTTCGGTTACACTTTATTTTAAGGTGTCCTTGTTACAGTACAATTATATATTTAAGTACTCAGTAATATTAATTAACTACATGTACTTACTATATGGTTAGGGTTTGGCTTAGGTTTACTTGCATGTAATTTTGCATAATTTATTGTTATTATAATAGTAAGTACATGTAACCTGTAACAAAGACACCTTAAAATAAAGTGTTACCAAGTCTTCTGGTCACCAGAAGAATTTATTTGATCAAAAACACAGGAAAACAGAATATTCTTAAATATTACAGTTACAAAACTGTTTTCAAGTTTAATATATATATTAAAATGTCATTTATTCCAGTGATTGTAAAGCTGAATTTTCAATGAATAACTCACATCAGGACAGAACGGCGGGTCTAGCATGTTGGCCTCCAATCGCTTGAAGTTGATGTTTCGGAAAATAGGATGCAGTTTGACTTGAGCCGCTACACAACCTCGACACCCCAAACGCTCCTTTGGATCTTTACATAACAACTGTGGAGCCCAGGAAAAGAGAGGGAAAGAAGTGAGGCTGACACAGAAGAGGAGAAATCCCAGTGGAAGTAAACGTGACCCTGAGGTCGCAGTCTTCCATGACACCATGAGAGAGGACTAAACAACACACACTCCTCCACAACTACGCATGAACTTTTTCCCATGCAGAAAATATTACAGCCAACATTCAACATTTCAACTTAATTCTGAGTGTCTATGATAAAGAAAAGGACAAAAAAAAAACCTAGTTTAAACTAAACACATGACAAGTTTTTAGACATTTACAACTTGCTGCTGCTTTAAAAAAAAAAACAGCACTTTCAAAAAAATAAAAAGTTTAAAATTAATGACTCTAAAAAGTATTGTTTTCATTAACTACTGTAAAACTAAGACTATTAAAAAAACTTTTGTTCACTGAAATAAAACAAATAACAGATGGAAAAAAGCTGCTTTGGCAAATAACTGAATTAAAATAAGTTTAACATGAAATAAAATGAAATGAAATAAATTAAAGCTAAATAGAAGTTTTTAGAATTTATACAACAAAACTAAAATGAAACCTCAGCTGATCTGGTGCTCTAGAAACATTCTTATTATTATCAGTGGTGATAAGTTTTTGCTGCATAATATTTTTATGGAAACCATGATACATGATACTTTTTTTTTTTAGGATTCTTTGATAAATATAAAGTTCAAAACAACAGCATTTGCTTGAAACAGAAATCTTTTGTAACATCATGAATGTCTTTTTGATCAATTTAATGTGTCCTTACTGACTAAGTGTTCATTTCTTTAAAAAAATCTAAATCCCAAACTTTTGAACAGTATTGAAACACATGGTGCAAATCTGGATACTGTTGATCAAGTAATTTGACAGAAGATGATATAATAATCCTGCTCTATTACTAGCACTGCTGTGACCAGGTAATTCCATACGAACTGTTTCCTGAATCTGCCTGTTTTGAATTACAGGCGTAGACAAAATGCAAAAAAATCTAAATTTGTTTATATTAATTTTGCATACAATACGATGCCTGCCAATATAGACGGAAAGCAAAGCCTTACATTCAAAAATATACTTAAAAATTTAAATATATTCAAATCACGCAGCCAAACATTGCTATGCCTTCCACTGCTCAGTATCTTCAAAAAAAACTTTCATGCAAAACACAAAGAAAAAAGTCCCGAGTTAATACTAGACCGAATTTGTAGACCTTTTATCATTCACATCCTGGAAAATTTGCAGATTTCTGCGAAATGCATATAAATAAACACTGTAAAATATGAGTGTGTTGAGATTAATAAACACACCTGTAGATGATCCTCTCTCGATGAAGGTCCTCGAAGCCACAGCAGATCTCTGCTGCATAAAAGATGGCACGCTGTTCATCAAAGCCGGAGTTCCCCATGTTATAGATATGAAACTTCAGGTCACCACCGTTCATTATAGTCAACACCAAACATAGAGCGTCCTTAGTCTCATATGCATATGCCAAACTAACCTAGGAAGGAAAAAGAGAGAAAAAGAGGTGCATTGTTATCTATTCATGAAGAAAGGATACATGAAACTTAGTGGTGCATGTCAAACAGTCAAATGTAGCTCGTGAGAATGTTTTTTCAGGTGTGAACACTTTCACAAAAATCATCCGGATGACTGGCACCTGTAATATACAGAAACACATTTCAAAACTTCACAGGGTTATGCCTGGAGAAACAGACTAAACTTGATCCAAAATGGACATACAGGAAATGTACTGTATATGATTAGCCATTACAGCATCTCCATTACTGTATTTATTTAGAGTTTTGTTTTACTAGCATGGAGACTAATAGAGTAACCACACATCTCTACTCAACAATCATACAATTTAAGGCATCATTCATTTCTATAGAACAGTGCAGGACTAACTAAGTTTCATAGCTAGTATTAAGTGTTCTGAAACATGAAGTTGTGGTAATGATGGGTGATGTTTGACTTTTAGCAAACCACAAAAGCTACATCATACAGTATGCAGTGTATTATCATTTTACACCAGCATGTCCTGTGATCTGCATATATATATATATATATATATATACACATATATACATACATGCATACATACACACACACATATTCATACAGATAATCAGTTATCTATTTAGTTAGTTTACAAATTAACAGTAGGGTGAAGACAAAGTCAGAGAAACAGTGAAGAGAGCTCAAGCTGTTTCCCATCAAACATAGCTCATATTAGTCACAGCATTATGTCACTTTATACTGTTAGAGTTTACTTGTCATCCCCAACTTTTAAACATGAGTCTGTTTATACATACTGAATGAACTCTGAGGCTGGAGTGTGAGTGTGCGCGCATGTGTGTGTGTGTGGGTTTAGGGTTTAGAGCACTTGACTCCGCTCTCTAACGCTGCTGTTTGGTCAGCGTTGCTAGGAAACAGAGATGTTCTCATTTGTGAAGTAGTTCATGAGGAGCAATCGCTCCTGCCTGTAGCATGAATGTGCACAGAGACACACACACACACATGCATGCTCTTGCACACAGACACACACACACAAACACATTGTCTTTCTTTTAAATTTAGATGCATGTTACATGCCTAAAAGACATTTGCACACAGCTGCAGTGCTAAGCACAGCTAACCTGTGTGTGTATTTGGCCGTGTGTGTCTGTGTGAGCTGTGTGTTAGTGTGTGGGTGGGTGGACAGAGGCTCAGGTGCTCTACAGCTGTAGTGGAATGAATCAGAGGCCGACATTACACTGCAGGCACCGTGTGCTATGTCTGTACACGTTCTCTTTTAAAATCCATTGTTTTAGAGGTTCTAGAATGTTTACTGTGTTACCAAATTCCAACAGATAATGTAAAAAGGCTGGAGTAATGGCTGCTAAAAATGTAGCTTTGCCACTGCAGGAATAAATTAGATTTTAAAATATATATATATATATATAAAAAAAAAAGATTTTAAATTCTTATCATTTTACTGTGTTTTTGATCAAATGCTACGGCTGTTATCTTTAACAAAAAAAGAAGAAAGTTTAGAATGTTTAGAATTCCAAAAGAAAAAGTACCATGGCATCAAATTATTTAAAGGAATAGTTCAGCCAAAAAAGAAAATTATTTATTTTGTGTCATGCTAAAGTAATTTTTTTTTCATCTGTGGAAACTTTGCAGAATGTCCTGGCCACTCTTCTCCATTCAGTTAAATTAAATGGGAACTGAGGCTGTCACGCTCCAATAATGACCCAAAAAGCATCATAAAAGTGGTCCATATGACTTGTACACTATTTTATTAGACCTCTGAGGCCATGCAATATCTTTGTGTAAAGAACAGACCAAAATGTGAATAATTAGTAATTGTAAATCTTTGTTTACATACATTTAAGTCCAATGACAAGAACAAATTGATTTCTGACATCAAAGTTGCTGCAACATGTCTGGAGGTGCCATATCTGAATGTGCATGAGAACACAAGATGGATGGATTACTATTTTGGTGCATTTTTATTATTATTATTTTTTTTTTTTCATTTTTGGAGTTTGACAGCTAGAGTTATTTTTAGAAAGAACATATTCCTGTGTTTTCTATGGCAGTGTTAATGTTAACTAAACTAAAACTAAAACTATTTAAAGCATTTTCAGTAATTGAAATAAACCTGACATACTGTCAAATAAAATATAAATATTATTGTGGAAAATTATTCAAACTAAAACTTAAACAAAAATAAAGCTAAATAGAAATATTTTAAAAAGTAATAAAAATGACAAAAGCACATACAGATACTAAAACTTAAACGTAAAGTTACTAAAACTAAAATGGAAACTGAAAATCTAAGAATTAAACGCCAATTCAAAATACTGAAAAAAAAAAACTTTTAATAGTATATAAACAATACTGAAGTGTAAAGAGTTCCATGGAAGAAAATAAATAATACAAACTCATATAATAAAAACAGAAATCACACTGAAAAATCACATTTTTCTGACTGGTTTGGTTCAAAGCTTCAGCCACTTTCTTCAAGAAGTTTTTACATGGAGAAAGTGAATGGGGAAAATACTCCAATAACCCAGTTGCAATCTATTGAAAGGCTAAATGAGAACCATACAATGGAATAGTATCCCTTGATTCCTCTATTTTTGTTTGAAACATCACAAAGTGGCACATAAACAAACTTGGAATAGAACATTCCTTAAAAGTGGTACTAGTGAAAATAATGAGAGGACCATATGAACAAATCAGGGATGTGTTTCCACTATAAAGTGTGTTGTGACCATTTCAAGGTTGTAATATGACTGCTTGGTGATATATGCTTTGTTTGAATATTTGTTTACAATGTAAATAGCTTAAATTCTTTTTTTTTTTACACAGCAAATATTCAATGAATTTTTATGGTTGATATTTGGGATCACAGCCAAATAGCTGCATCTCTCTATGATTTAGCTAGTCAGGAGGTACTGAAAATGATTCAATTCACAGCAATTCGTTATGAACTACTACTCCAGACGAGATTTATCCCATGATAAGTACATTCATATTTGCCTGAAATATCTGGAATAGTTTCCCTCTGTTGAGAACCTCACAGAAACTGAATCGCAGAGAGTGGAGTCAAATGTTTGTTGCACAAATAATGCAGACAAGACCAGCATGCAACTGACACGACAGGTTAAGATAAAAGTAAAAATGAGGAATAAAAAGAAAGTAGTACTTACTACAAAACTACTGTTAACTTTTTCTAAAATGCGTTTTTCATTTAATGCCATTGCTTCACCTTTTCTTTTCTTCACCCGTTTCTTCTCCAGCTTTTTACAGGCGTACATCTTACCAGTGGCACGAACCTGGCAGGCACAAACCTAGTGGAAAGAATCAGGCAGCAATTAGTGCACCTAATTATTTATGTTATTTCTCTAAAGTATTATTCATTTCTATGTGTAACACTTTTTCAACTAGCAAAAATAACTGTGCATCTTTAAATAGTCCTGCTGTGTGACAATTAAAAATGTCATAAAAACTGCACTCACAATCATTACAAAATAACAGACTTGTTTAGAATAGATGATTTTGAAATATACAACATGGTTTTCACTATATATTCCAATATGTCATGTCAGATCCTTAAATACTGATCTAACAGTAATGAAATTACCCACCTCACCAAATCCGCCCTTGCCCAATACCCTGTAGTGTCTAAAAGTGTTTTTGGTAACTGGTTGCCTGCAAATAAAATACAGTTCAAGTCAATTCAATGCACAAAACTCAATCATTTCAGAAATAGAACTTGATGCAATATAATGGCGTTTTTTTCTTTCTTTCAACTATTGCCATTGCAAAAAAGGTGATTTTATTACAACTAACATTCGTTGTATGTAGGTCATGTTAAAACTTAGAAACAGTATATAACAGTATATAATCCGTCATAAAAGTGAAATTCATCATAAAATCAGAAAGGCTGATAGAGATGCTACTGACCTCTCCAACCACTTCCACTGAAGAAAACGGGAAAAGTACATCGCCTCCTGATATGCTGAGAATGGCTCTCCACTTAAATATTCACGAACTATCCTGAAAAAAAGAGAAGGAATGCTTGAGGAAGGTGTAGAGACCATACAAATGCCATGGTGCATGAATATGATAATTATACAGTATATATCAAAATACCAAATAGGCTCTGTTACCATCATTGTCCCATAGCACTGCCATAATACTCGGTTTGCTACAAGCTATTTATTATTGTTATTCAAGGAGTTAAATTACAGACAAGCTACTCATCATAAATAAATAAAAAAAGTTGAAGTGATATAAATGAATTCCAAACAGAAATAAATTAAATATTTTGTTAAAAAAAAAGACGGAATATCATGCAAGAACTTCTAAAACTTGTAGGAAAAAAAACAGTCCAAACAAAACAACTTGTACCTTGATGTTTAAAAAAAAAAAAAAAAAAGGAGGTGCTTGTATGCCATGAAAAATGTAATTAAGTTTGTAGCATCTCTACTTGTTGGTTGCAACTCTTCAAAACTTGAATGATGACGTGTACAAATGTGATTGCAGATGAGTCTCATGCAACTGATGCCATCTTACCCTCTAATGTAACACACGCTATCACACTCAAATACATAAACATACACTTTATCAAACATAGTGCCCATAGAGATTTAACAGGAAGGGTTAAAGCACTCCGCCTCACCCCCTCTCAAACAGAAAGGAAGCCTAAACTAAACAGAACTAAAAGACTGACGGAGGCAAAACACAAACACACAAAACACTGTTTAGATTCAAAGTCACGTGTTTACTTTACTCGGACAAACAGTATGACTACAGCTAACGGTTCATTCTATAACTGTAAGTCTTCACACTAATACAAGTAAAAAACACAAACGGAGATCCATAAACGTATCACCACAAACAGAGGTGGATAAACCACTGATTCCACTTCAGTCTTGACATTCCAAACATAAACTAAATAACAAGCGTGTGTAACACATGGACAAGCCTACTGCATTATCTTAAAGGAATAGTTCAACCAAAAAATTTAAGGTCTGGCAATATTTAATTACTCTCATGGTGATAATTTGTTTAAAAAAATAATGTGGACAGTCTTTGGAATATAATTAATGTGCATGTGAACTGGAGATCTCAAGGACCAAAATGACCACAAAAAAAAATCAATGAAAGCACCATTGTGCCTGATTTGAGCAAAATAAATTGCTGATTTGGAATATACGCCACCACTTGCCCTTTTGGAGTTGATAATACTTTTTAAACAAGGATGCATTCAATTGAAAAGTGACAGTAAAGACATTGATAATGTTACAAAATATTTCTGTTTCAAAGAAATGCTGTTCTTTTGAACTTTCTATTCATCAAAGAATCCTGAAAAAAAAGTGTCATGGTTTTCACAAAAATATGAAGCAGCACAACTGTTTTCAACATTGACAATAATAAGAAAGCTCTCTTAAGCACCAAATCAACATATTAGAATGTTTTTAAAGGATAATGTGACACCGAAGACTGGAGTAATGATGCTGTAAATTGAAAATAACTTTTTAAAATATATATTTTTAAAAAAGTTAGTTTAAATTATAAAAAATATTTAACAATATTACCGTTTTACTGTATTTTAGATCAAATAAATGCAGCCTTGGTAGAGTTGGTGAGTATGAGACTTCTTTCAGAACCCGACCCCAAATTATCGATCGGTAGTATAATATTAAATCAAACTTGGTGTCTTAAAGATTATTTTTTCCACCAAAAGTGGAAGGAGAGACTGCATAGATGTTGCTTGACAGCAAAATAGCGGTTACTTACAGTAGATGGCTGGCAAATGAACTGGCTTGATACAAAATAGCATTGTTATTACCTGGTACACTCCTGGAACAGCTCTTTACAGGGACTCTGTTCCAGTTTCTGCCTGCAATCCCCAACCACATCCTGAGCGATCTCTGGTAGATGAGCTGCCGACTACAGTATGGGAAGGAGGGAGAGAAAACAGGAAGAGCGGTTGATAGGGTGCAATTTAAAAAAAGAGAGAGAGAAGTTCGAGTTCAATCATTAATTCAGCAATTCTTTCAATGTGCACATGCATGTAGAAGTGTGCGAGAACAATATTTACCCCATTATTAAAATATGTGTCTAAAATATTTAAACCGACGTCTCTCCTCTTCTCATCCGGAGCCACCTGATACATTGCCTAAACAACAACACACACACAAATAATGCTGAAATTAGAGATGAAATCACAGAATTTAGTAAAGGTTCTAAAGGTTAGTAAAGAACCTTTAACATTCATATAACCTTTTGGTTGCACAAAAAGTCCTGTATTCTTGAGATTATTAAAATGTTCTTCACTAAGAAAAAAAGTGTTTCTTTTAAGAACTGTTCACTAAAAGGGTCTTTGGGGAACCCTTTTGTAACCTTTTATTTTTAAGAGTGTTATTAAGGGTGCACAAAATGTGTATTCCATTAGAGTGAAGGTAAGAGAACAATTCCATTTTTGACATGGAGATGGCTGTATGTGTGTGTCAGTCTGGGAGAAAAAGAAAAAGAGAACTTAAAGAGAGGTGCAGACTATATGTATGTTTGTGCAGAGGTTTCATACCACAGCATCCTGGAACTCTATGCACCGCCGTAATTTGGGCTGCGTGTCACAGAACCGCCGAAACAACTGACGACCAATTGGTTGCTTCTCACAAAGGCTAGTGTAATCCCTCTCTGAGAGTGATAAACAAGAGACAGAAAGAGGGTTAAACCTATCAATGTCATATTTTGTCAGATTTTCCTCATCTATTATCTTTAAAGGGTCATATTATTAAATATTAAATTGACCTTTTGAAATAAAAGAGTTCATTGTAATATGAAAATGCACTGAAACTTTCACAAATCAAATGCAATAAGGCCATTTATTGAAGCTAAAGAATTAAGTTGAAGAGTTGAAATACTTTTTCAGCAGTCTTGGTTGCGGTATTTTCCCATTCATTTTCCCCATAGGGGAATAAAATTATTAAAGTTATAAGCCATGAACCAAACCAACCAGCTACAAAGTGAATCACAACATTACAAATTTGATTTGAAGCAAAAACATTTGTGAAAATCAGAAGAAAAGACAAAGGTACCAGACTTTACAGCTTTAACAAAAGAGCAATGTGAATGAGAAATATAAAACTATTGATTTAAAAAAATGTTGAGAAAATATATACAGTTCTGGTCAAAATTTTACATACACTTTGCAGTATCTGCAAAATGGTAATTATTTTACCAAATACGAGGGATCATACAAAATGCATGTTATTTGCATTTGCAAAATGCACTATTACAAAAGGCTCAAATGGTCACTGATGCTCCAGAAGGAAAAACGAAGCATTAAGAGCCAGGGGTGTGAAGATGTGTACGTTTTTCTTATTTTGCCAAAACATCATATTTTTTCATTTAGTACTGCCCTTAAGAAGCAACAGAAGATACTTACATGTTTCCCAGAAGACAAAATAAGCTCGATTTACCCTGATCTTCAAATCCTTCAGTTGGCCAATCAGAGCAGACTGCGCTTGTCGGAAGGCGGGACTTTGTAGAAAACGAAGCGTTTGAGAGAGGCGGGGCATAGAGGACCTACAATAATGTACAGTATTTAAAAAATAATGTGTTTTTTGAACATTAAAGCATGTCAACATATTCTGTTACACCAAATACACAAAATAATGATCTTTAAAAAAGCATCATATGACCCCTTTAATGCATCGTGTTTCCTTCTGGAGCATCACTGAGCGTTTGAACCTTCTGTAATAGTTGCACATAGTCCCTCAGTTGTCCTCAGTGTGAAAAGATGGATCTCAAAATCATACAAAATCGTTCAAATATTTAAAAAAGGTATACCATTATCTGTTTAATGTTAGATACTTTTAATGCTATGTTAGATAATAATTTCTCAGCATATCTAATAGGTCTCAAAGCAAAACATGAAATTTGTGCCTGTATTTAGAAATAAAGTCACCTGACACAATATTGTACCATATTCATGGAATGTACCAGAGAGGGTGGAAAATCAGGTGAAAAACCTAACCAGACTGTTTGAGGTGCAAAGCCCCCGACTAACATTTTTGTGGACTTTAGGGGAAAAATAAAATGCTTGAAATGTATGATATGACCCCTTTAATAAAAGATTTCCTCCATACACACACAAAGTGCAAAACTCAGCATACAGCCACGACACTAAATCACAGTGATGGTGAGCAGAGCTCAAGCTGAGCCCAGTGCTGCAGGACTCTCTGGAACCCTACGGGCCTGGTGGATTCTGGGCCAAGAGGAAACGGCCTCAGCCGGGACTTCCTCACTGAGCCAAGGTCTACAGCTGTCTGACGCAAACACACACACACCTGCCCACACACCAGAATACATTTTTAACTGACAGCAACATTCTAAACAATATAAAGCCTTTAATGAGAAATACACTAGCAAGTATGCTGTGTTTAGTGAACCACAAAATAAACCAACCCTTTTAAGGAACCAAATTAAAATAAATTTTTTTTAAATGTACTCCTTTTAGGGTACACAAGGCGCAACAAGTAAAAAAAATGTTTTTTGTGAAATTAATTTATTATGGGTGAAAAATATGGTACAATGGTATCTGCACATAATTATTTAAGCCTTAATTTAATGGAAAAAATTTAATTAAAAAAAAATTTGGCCCATAATATGATTTAGTTAGTTTTTATGTTTGTGTGTGTGTGTATATATATATATATATATATATAT
The DNA here is from genome assembly GCF_001515625.1 of Sinocyclocheilus rhinocerous. Taxonomy (NCBI): domain Eukaryota; kingdom Metazoa; phylum Chordata; class Actinopteri; order Cypriniformes; family Cyprinidae; genus Sinocyclocheilus; species Sinocyclocheilus rhinocerous. The sequence goes on along the minus strand of NW_015659004.1, from coordinate 326,042 downwards.
AGATGGACAACTCTTAAATAACATCAAATCACACTAACGAGAGAGGATATTACTTGCAAACTTTCATTTAAGCCACTAAAAAACCCACTGTGGTTGGAAGGTATCCAGTCCTGCACGACTAGGACTGTTTGTCTGTAATACAAATACAAACAAACTGGTATTTTTAATACCTTGAAACTAGGACTGTCAGTTTAGTGCAATTAATTATAAAAAAACAAACAAACATGAAAAGCGATAAAAAATGAACACAATTAATCATGCCCCTTGACCCTTATCTAAATTCTGTTTGGAGGGACTTTCCAACCATTAAAGTAATTCAAGCTTGAAGCACCATGTTTTTGCGAGTCTGAATGCAGATTTTCTGAATGCTCTCTTTCATACATCCATCTTACCAACAGTGCGTCTAAGTTCCTCACAGAGGCTGATATGAGGCAGTTTGAGCATCTCCTTCCATTTCTTGCTCCGCCCGTTCCGTTTCCCTCCTCCTCCTATGAGAGAAAAAGTGAGAAACTATTAAGATGAACTCAATGCAAATTACAATTCAAATTGACACTATGCCTCTTTACTATTATTTGTCAGTCTGTATCTATGGTTAAAATAAATAGATACAGCCTTTTTGGCATTGACTTATTCCACACGAGTGTGAAAAAAACGTGTACATCCATGACGTGCACATACTTTGCTTTACTGACAATCAGTAAACAGATATATAAAATATTCATATACATAAAATGTTTTTAAAAAACTGAATAACCCTCTGCAGGGCTCCAGACTAACATTTGAGAGCAGTGGCACCAGCGCCACCAAGTTCTACAGATGGTGGCGCCAGGAGCAGATTTGGTAGCGCTGGGGGTGGTGTGCAGGAGTATTAAAATATAGATCATTTAATCATAAAATTACTATTGTTTTGCATTAATAAGTGCAGTTACTAATAATATTTCATGTTCATTTCTTGTTTATTTTTCTTTTGTTTATTGTTTATACAGATTTGACAGTAAAGCACTAAGCTTGAGTTAAGATGCATACAAAATTTACTTTTATTAACAACAGTAACAAGTGCAAAATCTAATTTTTATATAGAAAATGTATATATTCCACTCTTATTAAATGTACCATTATTCTTCTAGTATATGGAACTGACCAACTTCAGTGATTATGTGTGATTTAGTAACAAATGGAAGAAAAGTTAGTTTTTCAAGGCACTTTGTGACTTTTCTTACTTCATACACACAAATAGTGTAAAGATCTGACAAAATCTGATTTGTTGATGATTTGATATTTTATAATAGGGATTTTATAATTTCAAAATATAGGAAAAAAAGTAGAAATTAATGACTAATAAGCCAATAAGTGCTCCTCTGCTGTCGTCTACTGGTTATAATTGTGATTTCATGTATTTTTTTAAATTTTACATACGTGTTTGTTTACCACAAACAAAGTATGTTTTGGTCATCCCATTAAAAATAACATTCAAACTGGATCATTTTAGAGCTTTAAAGTGCTGGAAATAGTTGTGTTAAATGCTTGAAAGTCATTGAAAAGTGCTTGAATTTCTCTCTCAAAAGGTTGTACAAACCCTGAAATGAATGATGTAATGCATTCGACTATTTCTACCACAACACCATGGTTACAGTTAGCGTTAACGCTTCTGGTTTCCTGACGTATGTCAGCGCTGTTTATAACAAGAGAATTCTGTGCAGAATTGCAATGATTCTCACTAGATCTCGCAGCAACCTTATCATTGTGCGGCGAATTCAAACGCTTCTCACTGGATCTCGCAGCACTGTTGCATCTGCAGTAACAGTGTCGCGAAATCAACTTTGGCTCCCGAGTAAAGCTGTTCTGAGCTCGGACAAGTTTGTTTGCGTCGCGGTGCGAGCTGATGAACGGTCCGCGCTGCGCAGCTGAAACGTAGGGCGGTTTAGTTTCGCTTTCCTTTCGTTTGCCGTTTGATGTTTCTCAAATGTAACAGAAATGGCAGCGCTTATGAATTGGACAACGCGGTGGTCGCGCCAGTGCGACCGCACACAAACATTAGTCGCACCGGCAGAAAAAATGGTTGGTCGCAGTCTGGAGACCTGACCTGTCACAAAGACCAGAAACACAAGTTTTCCAGAAATCCTTTCTCTCATTATTTTTCCTGAGTAGGCCTACTGAATCAATCAAACAAACAAACATTCCTCCGTACATCTGGTAATCAATGCTATTTATCCCAAAAGAGCATTGCCTTTAGAGAGATCGTGACAGCTGGCAAAGTTTGAACCTGTACGATAATTTTAAATAATCAGACCTTGTTTTCACATAATTGTTTAATGCAAAACATGCATGCAGCATTCAAGAGTGTAATCAAAAGCTTGCCGTCTTGAGGTCAAAAAGCATTCCCGGGAAAACAGTTTTCCTCAAAACAGAGGAATGAGAAGAGTTTATCCTCCAGGATTTACTGTAATTTCAGTGACTGCAAATTCCAGCAACATTACAGACAGCCTCACAAGTCATGCTCTTGAAAAAACACACAGACTGAGAACCGCTGGCCTCTGAAATTACCCTTGGGAGGTCAAATACTTTTGGGGTAAGAAGTGGGTGATTAATCTGCATCTTATTGTTTGTATCATTTCCTTATGAAATCCATAGCAATGTGTTTTGCAATCAAGCCTGTCTATCTGTCTGAGAGAGCGGTTGTTGGTCTATGTACACATGCATTCAAATGTCTTTGGCTGTTGTATCCCATCTAACTTTTTAATGTAATTAACTACATTTACATCCATTAAAAATATTTAGTTTGCTAATTTAGTGGCATTGTGATCTACATCTAATATAAACAGCAGTCTCTCCTAATTATAATTAAGATCTAAGATGTAAATTCACACTGCACAGATGCACATAGTACATGTTCATTCTTGCATTTGATTATACATTGACAACACATTACTCACTCAATACTAATGCAATAATATGCACACACACAACCACTGAGCTGTTTCACCAGTCAAACCTTCACACACGATACACTTTGTGCAATCTACACAAGAAGTACAAAAATTAGCAACCGCTGAAGTGAGACAAAGAAAGAGACAATAATAAACATCCTTCATGCCACAAGTCAAAGGTCTGTCTATGCAAGGCTATAAGCAGTTTTTGGAACAGTTAATGTAAAGGTAGACAAACATATTTTTTATATTTACATAACGGCACAACAAGATAAACAGGAAGAAGAGCAAGATGACTGGCTGAAAACAAGAAAATCAGATAAACACTTTCACTGCAAATCAAGACATGCAATAACTCCAACTATTTCCTCATTATTCGACACAAACAGAAACACACACCTTTGAAGAAACACAAAGATTATGCCGTTTCAGCATTCCTCTAAAATATATTTGGGAAGTTGACCTAAAACACTTTTGGAAAGTTGGCATGTCCTGCTGTACTCCATCTAAAAATGTTTTAAACAGCATCTTGCTTTTAATAAAAAAAAAATTACTGTGCTTACAGCATTTATAAGCTCATAATAATCGCAAGATTACGGCAATGAGGAGTTTAAAAACAGTGGAAAAACTTAAGAGAAATAATGACCTGTTGCTTTCCTTTGTACATTCGTATGAATCATAACCTAATGTATAAAGTTTATAAAATAAAAATAAAACCTAATCTAAAAATCTAAATAAAATCTACAAATTAAATTATCTAAATTAAAAATATATCAAATGTATAAAATAAAATAAAAATCTAAAAAAAAAAATCTAACTAAGAGCTATAAATTAATCTAATTTTAAAGATATATAAAATCTATAAAATACAAAATAAAATAGCAAAAATCGAAATAAGATTTACAAAATAAATAATCCAAATTTAATGCCAAATACCTAAATCATTTGATGAAAGATAGGTCCTAGAAAATGCTGAATACCTAAATCGTTTGATGAAACCTTTCCATTTGTAAACTTTATTAATGTAATAATTTTAGACGACCTCAGTTATGCATTTTTTCGGCCCTATCATAAAGAACAGCCCTATTTTTGAAAGCCAAGGCCTATGTGAGATAACTGTGCACAACCTGATACTTGCTCTAACAAAACAAGAAGTGAAGAATATCAAATCAACTAACACACTCAAAGAAAATAGAAAGCGACTGACGCAACTGTGAACAAAAAATGCCTTTTAAAGAAGCAGTGGTTCTCAATCTATTTAACACCAAGACCACGATTGTCCAAGAATATACAAAGCTACCTCCTATGTAGGCTAAGATATTTCTTTGAGTACTTCTACTGCTGTAATGATGACAATACTGTTTGTTTTCCCACTTTTTTATTAACAGAAACTAGGAGTGTCAATTGGTTAAAATAATTAAGCATAATTTAATGTTATTCCAGAAGTTTCAAGAACTGTATGTTCTGCAAAAACCACAACAACACCAGTTATTCTGTGGGAAAATAAACAAGACATCTAATGTCAGTTTACACGTTAATTTTAAAGTCTTTTTAAGCATTTTAAGTGGTTAAGTTAGTCAGATTGTTTTAATCTTTGCTGAGGCCCTCTATGTCCCAGGTTGAAAGCTGCTGTTTTGAAGATACTCAATTCCTAGAGCATTTTATGATAACCTCGCAAATAAATAATAGAAATATTGAGTAGATTATCTTAAAATTGGCATGAAATGAAAATTCATGCTATTTTGTTTGAAAGCATGTTATAGATCTTATTGTACGTGATTACTTTGACCTTGTAAATTTCTCAAAATCAAATCAACAACTGATGCATAGAACCAATCCCCAACATTTTCTATTTTTTGATAATCTGTTATACAATACACTCAGATGTAAGCCACAATATGGAAGAAAAGATCTATGCCTACTTCAGTTTCATCTCAATTTTAAAGCTTCGGCTAAGAAAAATAGTCCTAGTTTTATCATTTTATTTTCTTGGGGCACATGAGCCACTTCTACTAAACATTTATCAAAAGTTTTATGCACAGAATATATTAAAGCCGCAATGAAATGGAAGTACGGACACATTTTTTCCTCCATTTTACGATGTACATCTGAGTGTTCTTGGTTTTTTATTGGATTTTGAGATATGGGCATTAAGCCATGGTCACACTAAACTTTGAGAAAGCTAAATTTCTTCTGACACTGTAATGGTCATGATATGACGTCATGCTCTGCAGTTTCATAATTTCATCACATTACAAATGACGTATTGATCTATTGGTCATACGGCTTCCCATGATACAAATTTGTGAAACATCTTCACATTTGCATCCATATGAATGGAAATCAACGGAGTTAAAAGTGTGACTGCCCCTTTATTGCGGTTCAGGCTAGAAGGGATACAGCTACGGCCACCAGGGCTTACTGGGCATGCGCACGTGAATATTGCCTAATTTTTGTCACGCTGAACAATAATAATTAGGGGAGCGCTGGGCACAAAGTAACGCGGGGGTTAGTTGTAACACACATGGTTTAAATATTTCCACACATGCTAACATAACAATATTTACAGTATTTACTAGTTACCATATCAACATTATATAGAGAAAAAAAGTGCGCCAAAATACAAAAATCTTGAAGATATCGCTGAACATTTATTTTACCTTAGTAAAATTTAATTCCTCATTTATGTGGGCCGGGCTAAGAAAAATAGTCCTAGTTTTATCATTTTATTTTCTTGGGGCACATGAGCCACTTCTACTAAACATTTATCAAAAGTTTTATGCACAGAATATATTAAAGCCGCAATGAAATGGAAGTACGGACACATTTTTTCCTCCATTTTACGATGTACATCTGAGTGTTCTTGGTTTTTTATTGGATTTTGAGATATGGGCATTAAGCCATGGTCACACTAAACTTTGAGAAAGCTAAATTTCTTCTGACACTGTAATGGTCATGATATGACGTCATGCTCTGCAGTTTCATAATTTCATCACATTACAAATGACGTATTGATCTATTGGTCATACGGCTTCCCATGATACAAATTTGTGAAACATCTTCACATTTGCATCCATATGAATGGAAATCAACGGAGTTAAAAGTGTGACTGCCCCTTTATTGCGGTTCAGGCTAGAAGGGATACAGCTACGGCCACCAGGGCTTACTGGGCATGCGCACGTGAATATTGCCTAATTTTTGTCACGCTGAACAATAATAATTAGGGGAGCGCTGGGCACAAAGTAACGCGGGGGTTAGTTGTAACACACATGGTTTAAATATTTCCACACATGCTAACATAACAATATTTACAGTATTTACTAGTTACCATATCAACATTATATAGAGAAAAAAAGTGCGCCAAAATACAAAAATCTTGAAGATATCGCTGAACATTTATTTTACCTTAGTAAAATTTAATTCCTCATTTATGTGGGCCGTCCCAAGCATGGTTGCAATGTGTTCATTGTCAAACTATAAAATCAGATTATTTTAAATTCTTAAAAAATGCTATTATTTCATATAAAAAAAAAAATTTTATCGACAAAATATTTTAGTTTGTCTTGTATTTTTTTTCATGAGATCAGTAAACATTTTAAGCTGTCATATGGTCATGCCCTTCAGATGTTACAATGTACCTAGTGGTCGACCGATATTGGTTTTTTGACAGCCGATGCCGATATCTTGGAATGCAGGGTGGCCGATGGCCGATATAAAGCCGATATCATTTTATTTATTTTAATTAATATTTAAGAAATTTTAAATCATTTGAAAATTGATTAAAAAAATAAATGTGTTAAATAAACATACTTATACTTTAGATGACAAAGTATTTTTCACAAATTAATAAATATTTAATAAAAATATAATTAAAAGGAAGTAAATACTGTAACCAACAGGGCACTCAGTATTCTGGGAAGTTTGTGTGCATTGGGAATCATATTTTTTCAAATAAAGCCAAGGTAACACTCATTTTACATACAGCACACAGTGAAAATGACATGAATATGACAGTGAGCAAATGGATAAAGCGCAGCATAATTTAAAATCACGAGTTTAAAGTTTGTCCATCGCGCGTCTCAATGAACACATGCACATTTCACAAGATCTCACAACTGGATCCGACTAAGTTTGCAAGGTTTTTGAAATGAGATGTTTATAGATGTTTATTAAATTATATAAATGCGTATTTTCTGAATGCTGACAGCAAACAAGAAAGTATTATAATGTTTGCCTTTCTATTACTAATAATATAAAAGCAATCATTATAAGGCTTTTTGTATACATTTTAATTCCTTTATTTAACCGTTCTATCTGATAATTAGACAGACTTATATCCGTATTTAGACAGAACTGTTAACGACAACAGCGAACAAGAGGGAGAATGTGAGCACTGTGTGTTCAGGCGCTGCCGTTCTCAGCGCAGTCAAAATAAATGTCCGGCGCGCCGTCAAAATAAAAGTCCCACCTCGAACGCATCGGCCAAACAGGAAAACTTATCGGCCAATGCCGATATTTGAAAAATGCCAAATATCGGCCAATATATCGGCCTTGGCGATATATCGGTCGACCACTAAATGTACCCCACCGGGGCATGTTATCACATTTCACTTCCATTTTTTGAGGGTAAATAAAGAAAAACGTATACACTGTAATTATGAAACAAAGCGACATATTTGTACTAGACAAGTGTGAATTTACTGTGAATAACAAATAATATTCTGAGCCCCATGTGGATTTACATAAACTGAGAAAGTCAAAAAGTGTTATGGGTAGGTGTAGACAAATACAATAAAACAGCATGTGATAGGTAGCAAATTTAATTTATTGATATTTTATAGCGAGATTTTGCCTCATTTCCGGCTGTAGCTGTATCCCTTCTAGCCACAACTCTTTATTGCACTCAAAAGTAGGCATGGTTTGAGTAGACAAAGTGATTAGCGAAGTCCTGCATACATCACTAGAAAGTCTGCTTGTTTGTACTAGAGGATCCAGTTACGACATTTCAATTAAAAATTACGAGGTCAAAAAAAAAAAAAAAAGATAAATACTGTCATCCGAGGCAATTTGTATTACTGTGAGTGTGAGCGTTTGTCCTAAACTTTTGATTCTCCAAACTTGCGTCGATGCGGAGTGATACGAGAAACATGAAAATAGCGCAGCAATGTTGCCATGGGCAGAGCCGATCGGCCCTATACGCTCACTACACAAGTTGCGTAGGGCCCACGTAAATTACGCAAGGCCCCGCCTCCAACTCGTGTCAAAACGGCGCGGCACTTTCAATCTGCTGCAGAGACGAGGAAAAATAGGATAGAAAGTGAGCAAGATAAGGGTAAGTGATGGATTTTATAAAGCTGATATTGAAATGGTGGCTGCTGCATTGTGATTTGTCGATTTAATTCAGCATTTCATGAGAGCTTTGAAGATGTGAAACAACAGAGTCGTGCACGGTGTTATCGTGGGCAATTCAAAAGACCAGAATAATTCGAGATACCTTATTATCCGAATTGTTTAGATTTTTAGAACATATATTAGCTTATGTATATATTTATATTAGCGACCAGTTAAACTAAATTCGGTCTGATTTTCACATTGATCTGGGGGGAAAAAAACGCAGACGGGCTGAATAAAAATGCAAGCTCATTTTCTGACAGGAGGTGGCGCTGAACCGCAGAAATACAGAGGAAGTCAAAACAGCATTTTCATGCTTGTTTGCACATATATTTTTGCATTTTAAGCTGGACTAAAACAAGCCAATCTAGAAAAGAGATTATTATGAGCAATAATTAATAATAATAATTTAAATAATACTAATTTTCATGACCCATTGGCAGGTGTTTTTGCTTTATTAAAGCATTAATCTTAAATGTTTATATATTTCTCTGAAAGTAATGGTCAAACATTTAAAATTTAACAAAAAAAATTTATATAATATGAAATATAGGCTTATCTTCATATTTATATCATGAAAGATAAATAAAACAATTTTCAAAAAATGTACAATACGGTGTCAGTAGGATTGGAGGATGGGAGGTGGTGCTTAGGTGAAACCGTAGGTAGTGGGGGCCCCTTCTGAAAATCTGCTTAGGGCCCCCAAAATGCTAGGATCGGCTCTGGCCATGGGCAACGGTAAAATATCCTTTTAGACTAATACCACATTTGAGCGCTCAATGCCGCGCTTGCCCAGTCAGAATCGAGTGGTCTAATAATACCTAATTTATTACAGATAAGATAGTGGTCCAGCAAGGAGCAAACCGAGATCACTCCTATCACAGTGCACTCCTTTGTGCGCAGATAGAGGGGCAACCTTGCGGCCTAAAACTGCAGTTCAACCTCCCTCCCAGGTGAACAGACGGGGATGGGTGTACACTGCGGTCTCTGCGTTATGAATCCAGGGAAAAATACACAGTAACCTCCATTAGGGGTCTGACAGAGGAGACTGAGCGTTGTAAGTGCGTACTAGCATACTAAATGAGATGCTATTTATCAGAGAGCACTTTTAAAAGCCCATTCACACTGTATACAGATGTGGCGAATGTACTCAGATCTAATAAGACGCTGAATTCAGCCTCGTCCGTGATAAAGTTAATACGGGATTCATTAGGACGCGTTCAGCGATAATTGATTGCGCCATTGCGCGTCTCTTACCTTCCCTCGCCTTCAGCAGCACGGTGTTGGCCACGATATTCTCAATCTCCATTGTCAGAATAAAGATCCCATGCAGTCCCGATACATTTCACTTAGGAGAAAAAAGATGAGGACGCTCGCGCTGTTGGTGGCGGTGAGGATGAGGATGATGATCGGTGGTGAGGATGGTTGTGATCGGCGTGAATTTGGCGTTGGCACATTGCAGGTTAATTGTATTTCTCCATATCTCGCTGTTGAACCCCCCACCTTTCCGCTCGCCGTGGACATGTACTCTCTCTCCCCTTGTTAGCATTCAGTGCTCAGCAGTCCTTCCTGTCTCGAGCAGCACTCGCTTACTCCGTCAGCTCTGGAGGAGGAGGGATCATCTTACAACCAGAATGTAACCCAGCAGTCTCGCTCTCTATCGTATGATGAGTTTGTCACACAAAAACTATTTACTATTTTACAAAAAATAGTAAATACCCAACACGCAAGCAAATGTCTAATTCCCTATTCATGCATAAAGTGCACCTTTTCAATACAATACAGATATACTTTTTTTTAGGTTTGTTACCTAGAATCAATACTGCAATATTGGAAAAAATACGGATTCTTACTTATTTAAATGTTTATATATATAGTGCTGTCAAACTATTAATCGCGATTAATCGCTTCCAAAATAAAAGTTTTTGTTTGCTCAATATATGTGTGTGTACTGTGCATATTTATTATGTATATATAGACACACACATACAGTATATCTTTTGAAAATATTTACATGTATATATTTTTATTCATATAATTTGTATTATATATAAATATATTTAATATATAACATTACATATTTTTCTTAAATATATACATGCATGTGTTTGTATTTATATATAAAAAATAAATATACACAGTACACACTCATTTATTATGCGAACAAAAACTTTTATTTTGGATGCGATTAATCGTTTGACAGCACAGATCCCATGCAGTCCCGATACATTTCACTTAGGAGAAAAAAGATGAGGACGCTCGCGCTGTTGGTGGCGGTGAGGATGAGGATGATGATCGGTGGTGAGGATGGTTGTGATCGGCGTGAATTTGGCGTTGGCACATTGCAGGTTAATTGTATTTCTCCATATCTCGCTGTTGAACCCCCCACCTTTCCGCTCGCCGTGGACATGTACTCTCTCTCCCCTTGTTAGCATTCAGTGCTCAGCAGTCCTTCCTGTCTCGAGCAGCACTCGCTTACTCCGTCAGCTCTGGAGGAGGAGGGATCATCTTACAACCAGAATGTAACCCAGCAGTCTCGCTCTCTATCTCAGAGTTATCAGGGCATTTACATTACTGCCAAAAACATATATACACACACATATATGTATATATACACAACATAATAAATATACACAGTACACACTCATTTATTATGCGAACAAAAACTTTTATTTTGGATGCGATTAATCGTTTGACAGCACTATATATATATATATATATATATATATGGTGAGTTTCTCACACAAACAAAACTATTTTACAAAAGAAAATGAGTAAATACCCAACACTATTCCCTAGTAAAAAAAGTCAAATATTTAAAATATATTTATTTCATACTAAGTATAGTTCAAATCTATTAACATATTTACTGACATATCACTCGAGACTTACTGATATAAAAATCTTAAACTTTAATTGAAGTACGACTTGTGCACAATGCACACTTCTTAATATTAAGCCTAAAATGTGTTTTAATGTCACTATTGATGAGGATTGTATGATCTTTGAATAATATTGGTCTTTAAATGTAATATAAGTATACTTGCAATAGTCCCACTTTAGCACAATCAAATATACTTACGTATATCTTTAGTTGGTCTTCAGCACTACTTCTGCACAATTAAAGTGTATTAAGACAGTACATAATTAGTTGTTCCAATTTGGCAGACTTTAAATATTCCAGTTTAGTATACCAAAAGTACAATTGCAGGGTATTTTTATTACACTCTAAAAAATGCTGGGTTGTTTCAACCCAACTTTGGGTCACATATGGACTAACCCAACTTTTGGGTTAAAAATTTAATGTAAAAATTTAACCCAACGGTTGGGTTAGTCCATATTTGACCCAAAGTTGGGTTGAAACAACCCAGCATTTTTTAGAGTGTAGGTACATAAATATGTAAATGAATTTGTAGTATACTTAGTATGAAATAAATGTATTTCAAATACATTTTATTATATTTACGTATTTTCCACTAGGGTTGCAAATGTCTGATTCACTATTCATGCATAAAGTGCACCTTATCAATACAAAAGAGATGTGTTTGTTACCTAGAATCAATACTTCAACATTGGGAAAAATATAAAATACGGATTCTTGTTTATTTAAATGTTTGTAGTGAAATCGAAAAGCTGAATTTTTTACTGATGTTAGAATATAAAAAATTATCAACATGTTATTATTTTTTTATTAAGTGTTATGTATATATAAAAGATTTTAAAAATAACAATAACTGCATTTGCATCTGTGATTCTTAAACAAAAGGGACGAGGTCCACTAGGGGGCCTCAGCAAATGATGTGCAACATACAGTATAAACTTGACATTTCATTTTCAAGTGCTTGAGGAAATAATTTATGTGACTAATTTACTCTAGTTTAAGAAATTTTTGTCACGTTTTTAAAAGGAATTTTAAAATTCCACTTTTTTTTTTTACTGCCATTAGAATATTAAAATGATCAAACAGCATATAGACGAATTCTGTTATACTTGACAAAAATTGACTAACAAAATATTAAAAAATGTGCACCACTTATTGACTGAGTTTTTTACATTTTTATTTTTACTTATTTCTTTTTTGGGTACATAGAAGATCAGCATAAGATAATACTCTTACAAATTCATTATGCAATACATCTTGCACAGTGCTTATAAAGTGTTGCTATAGTAGTTTGTGCAAATAAGGTTTTATAATTTTGTAGTTTGGGGAAATAGATCAGCATTGTGAACTACACATAATGATTAGTCTATAGATCATCAAGATGGACTGCATGTAGTGGGCTTTGTGATGGAGATGATCTTTGGTGTGCTCAGTATAAGCACTGTGTTGTGTTCGGGGGTTTCGGGGTGAGATGTATATGATATCTGCAGGGATTTGCTGACTCATAGAGGTGATTGTGGATGACCTTAATGCAGAACTGTGAGGTGGCCACAAGGCCTTGGATTTCCACAGCCTTTGGGGTTATTACAGCCTGCTTCACTTTACACAAGGACACACATTAGATACAACCTCTGTCTAGACTGCACACTCAGCTGTCTGATATTCCAATTAACTAGCTGAGACACTATTCCTAAATAAGCTTCCTGTGCACAACAATACTAGACCTTATGCTAACCTGTTTCATTATAGTGTCTTTGCAAACTAAAGGTTTCACTGCAGGTCATGAGCTCATTGAGAAATAGTTCAATTCATGTAAACCTTTGATCTATCTAAAATTCAAATTGTAGAAAGCAAAGCTCTTCAAACACACCTTTTTAGATCAGAGTGAATCTGTAATACTATTTATTCAATATAAATTCCATTCACATCAAAGTACCGATGGTTTAAGGTTATATATATATATATATATATATATATA
>NW_015659004.1:295444-312748 GCF_001515625.1 Sinocyclocheilus rhinocerous | reverse complement strand
TAATTACTAATGTTACTGACTAAAATTATTGCTTAAAGTTCATTTCACAACAGGATGCTGTTTATTTTTACAAATGGGTCTCAGGGTTCGGTGACTCTTATTTTGAAATTACAGCCCTGGCTTTGTGATATGGGTGTGGTATTGTAAACTGCTGCTCTACAGTGGCAGTTAAATTGTGATTAATTTAATGTTCAAATTATATGTTAAAGAGACAGTAAATAACGTGATACTACAGTCACATGCACCTCAGAAGATCATCTTTGCCTTGAAAAATTACCCTATATAGATGCCATGATTTTGAGTCTCAAGTTTTTTTTTTCTGAAGTGATACTGCTGCAACTGACAATTAGACTTTGAAATTTCTCTTTACACAATTTTAAAGCATAAGTAAAAAATAAAGTAATAATATATTCTAGATGATTTTAATATGTATCACATCGTGTATTAAACTACGCATATTGTACTTATTTTTACATATATCATAATAATTCTGTAGACTATAATAGTCATGAAGCTATTATTATTATTGATATTGATATTTTAAAAGTGGCCCCATAAACCCATACGCCGATGTTTTTTCTTTTTTGCCAATATAGCCAAGTAGCTGTAATTATGGAACCTTTATTTTGAAAAATCGTATTATGACATAATTCACTTAGCCGGAAGTGACTCTCAATCTTTATTTGCAGAGGAGCGCTCGTCCCGTTATTCTCTGTAATTGTTTTTTTATCAATAATTTTTCTGTGTTTTTCGAATAGACAAATTACTGATTTCGGCGGAATAGGAAAGCCCAGAGTGGCATTGCCTGCCAATCTGTAGAAATGTCATAAATATGGTGTAAAGAAGCGAGCTTTCCAGTCGGTGGGCGATTTTTTTCTTCATCACTAAGAATCACCGGGAGGAATTTCTCTGTTTTATCAAACGCAAGTATGTCAGGAAAACATTTCAACGTGCACGAAGTGGGCTGTTGCATCAAATACTTCATATTTGGATTTAATATTATATTTTGGGTGAGTTATGCATTTTTGACATTATGGGCGAGCTGTGAATGTACAGTCTTGCATTTTGTCGCCTGGGATTTGCATTAAAACAACCTCTAGGTGTCTGACACATTGGCCGTGCCTCAAAACCTAGTAAGCTGCCTACCTACAGCATTGTCGAACGTTTCAAACGCGTTTATGGTGGCCAAATGCTGTCGAACGTTCTAAATTCACCTATGAAACCCCAATTTGTGTTGAATGCCATGCTACAAATATATATATATATATATATATGTATGTATATGTATATGTGTATGTGTGTGTGTGTGTCGAACGTTTCAAACGCGTTTATGGTGGCCAAATGCTGTCGAACGTTCTAAATTCACCTATGAAACCCCAATTTGTGTTGAATGTACGGAGGCTGATTTAAGGCATGCCATGCTACAAATATATATATATGTATGTATATGTGTATGTGTGTGTGTGTGTGTGTGTGTGAGAGAATATTCCAAAGGGAGCTTATCTTGGCCAGAATTGCAGTTTGAACATTCCAAAAGCGCTTATGAGGTCCAGAAATGCATTTAGAACATTCCGGATGCTCTTATGTTACTAGAAATAATGTTCAGACGTTCCAAACTCTCTTTATGCTGCTAACAAATGCTGCTAAAATGCTCGAAAACAGAAATGCTGTTAAAACGTTCCAAATGCATATATAATGTGAAGAAAACGAGGTTTGAACGGTCCTAACATGCTTATGATGGCCAAAAATGCTGTCAGCTGTTGCAATCATGCTGTCTACGCAGGCAGCCAACTTGGTTTTGAGCCACAACCCATGTGTCAGGTGGTTTTTTGCCATAATAAAAATCTATAAAAATATGTACTTAACCACAAACAAAATTTCAAAGGTAATTTATAGTGCTTATGCTAAAATACATCATTTATAATTTATTATGCTTATGCTAATATACACTTTTTAGCTGCTGGGGGCGGCGTTCTTGTCCGTGGCTCTGTGGGCCTGGAGTGAGAAGGTGAGTGAAGCCCATCTTTTTACAAACACTTCATATATGAATCTATTTAAGTGAGATCTTGGTCTAATTAAACTGAAATTATTATTAGGGGCCAAGCATCGAAGGTGCTTAGGCATCTATTGTATCTGTTAGTTTTCTTATTATTATTCTTCCGCTTCTTCTTCTTCTGCTCGGGAAGTCTATGGCAGCCCATAGAACCACTTAGAAACATAGAATAGAATGTTCATAGAATCACATAGAAAGTTGTGAAATTTGGCACACAGAGGACAGTCTCAATATTAACCATAGCAAATCTGGAGTCTCTATCTCAATTCTCATCTCAATGACCTGAGGGCACATGAGTAGTTTCAGCATTTTGACCACCTACTGGTCAAAATATATAATATATATATATAATACATTTTTTTATTTATAATTTCTAAAATGTTTGACCAAAAATCATAAGTTAGATTCAGAGCGGCATACCTAATCAACCGATACCCAATTTTCCTATGTCAGACATTTTGAGTGTGGACTATTTCGAATTTTGTAGTAAAATGCTGTTTTTACAAACGCTTTAGCGTAGTTACGAATTTTATGAATCTTATAGAACTGATTGTGGGAATGATATGAAATTTGGCACACAGAAAGAGGTCAGTCTCATCATTAACCACAGCGAAGTTGGAGTCTCTAGCTCAAACTCTGTAGTGCCACCAACAGGCCAAATTTGCACTCATGTTTCTGCTAATAACTTTTGAATCGTAAGGTCTGAAAGCAAAATTCCTTTTTCCTCTGATTCCTTGGCACATATCAAGACGAATGCAATGTACATTTCTATGGGCCAAGATTTTTCGCAATGTGAAATTTTTCAAAAAAACAACTTTTTCCAACTCGTCCTAGACGGTTTGTCCAATTTTCAAACCATTTTTGTAAAGCGCGCTAACAAATTTGACAAAGTGTTGCAAAAATGGACATGAGGCTATATCTCCACAATGCTTTAATGGATACTGGCCAAACTTCTAACAAGCAAGACCTGAGGGCACATGAGTAATTTCGACACAGTGCCACCTACTGGTCAAAAGATATTTTAAAAGCTCAAACACACCTGAACCAGCTAATCAAGGTGTTCAGGGCTACTTTATTATAGACAGGTGTGCTGAAGCAGGGTTGGAACTTAAGTCTGCAGGAAGGTAGCTCTCCAGAAGCAAGGTTGGAGTAACTAAAGACAGCTCCTTAGCTCTTCATTTTACCTCTGTTGTGCTTGGTTGCTTAATTGCTGCTTGCAGCTATATTTATTTATTCTCAGTTTTGTTCCCATTTGTATTTCCATCAGGGGGTTCTCTCCAACATATCCTCCATCACAGATCTGGGCGGGTTTGATCCAGTGTGGCTGTTTCTCGTGGTGGGTGGAGTGATGTTCGTGCTCGGCTTCGCAGGATGCATCGGTGCTCTGAGAGAAAACGCCTTTCTACTTAAGTTTGTATGTTATGTTTTCTTTTTACCAGTGAGTTCAAGCAGACATTTTGAGCAATATTTACTTAGCACACCTTCCATCCACCATAAATATTTTATGCTCTGAATATTAAGTAAAGCATGAGTGTCCATTGTCTGGTTCATGGACTCACTCCAACTGATTTAACACACATATTTACGTGTATGGGATTACATCTCTGCCGCAATTCTGTGCGCGAAAGATCATATTTTGAGCGCGCAAAAGTGCGTTTTGCATGCGCGCGAACTGAGTTTTGTGGAGAAAATATTTGTCTCGCAAAGAAGAAAGTATTTCGAGCGCACGAAAATCAAGCCCTCAGTGCTCTCTAAATGCCAACAGCTCGCTTGCTCAACACAGCGCTACAATATGCCATAATTCCAGCCAATCAGACACTAGGCTGCTAAATTCTAATTGGCTGCCTTGACAACCAATCACAGCATTCCTTGCATTATCTCGACAGCAGAAGAGGAAAAATACAGTGCATGCATAATTATGCAAGTTGATATTCTGATCATATTTTTTTCCAAGCACATTTTACCAATTCCAAACGACATCTGTGACGGGTATGGCTGTGGACTGGGGTTTGGCTGAGGAAAAATTCAGTAAAATTTTTTTTTTTGCTTTAACCTCTGCATTGTCGCAGTACAGTGTTTATTATCTTAATGTTCTTTTTGAATGTCATCATTCAAAGTGTTTCTGTCTTTCATTCAGTTAGGGATAGCTGGCTGTTTTTGTCCATATTAGAAATTTCCTGGAGCGTCTGGAGTTCTATTTCTTCTATAATGTATATGTGGATTTTCTGCGCATCCAGTGTGAATGAAACACACATTACATGTGTTCATAGCACTAAATAATGGCCAATCCATAAAAATAATACTACTTTTTTAAAATCGCATTTAAAAATAGCAAAAAAGAACTAAACCAAAAACTGTGGTAAAAATTTTTAAAAACTGAGATATTTATTGAACCGTGGGCTAACTGTATTGTTGCATTGTTTACTCTGAAATACTGTATAACAGGAATATCACAAACTGAGTGCAGACCCTGATTATTAACCTATAAATTTTTTTTTTTAATTAAATCTCGCAAACCCCCCAAACCCTCCCACTCCCCGAGCCACACTGATGGTACTCAAAAAAATTTTCCAAGGTTGGCAGGTCTGTCATGCTCCTTCAACGATGAGGATCATCTCTTCGCTGACTCTGGAAGAAGCCGAGAGAAAGAAGCAGAGGAAGAAGCTCCAGCTCTGCTCGCCGCCGTCGAAGACGCCCGAAGCAGCGAAGACTCGCTGCGGCCATCCGGCGCTTGAAGAGCAAGTGGAGTATTCCTAAAGAGCAAATTTCTCCGCGCGCGTTGTTGCAAATGTCGTGCCGCG
The DNA here is from genome assembly GCF_001515625.1 of Sinocyclocheilus rhinocerous. NCBI lineage: Eukaryota > Metazoa > Chordata > Actinopteri > Cypriniformes > Cyprinidae > Sinocyclocheilus > Sinocyclocheilus rhinocerous. Next base: position 307,894 of record NW_015659004.1, on the reverse strand, counting down.
AGGAGCCTTGCATGTGATACCTCGCTCAGCCCTCCCGTTTCCTTTCTCTCCTAAGAGAAAGAAACAGCGGGGCAGCGGGTCTTTGTCAGAGCTTTGTCTTTGTCAGAGCTTTGTCTCAACGCCCGCGGGCCCCGCCCTCCCCTTGTTCTCTCGCCTTGCCGGTGTGCTTCACACAAGATGACCAGCGCCCCTCCTCGGTTGCGAGCGGCTTGGTTTCATTCGGCGTGTCTGAAGAGGACGCTGTCAGCGAGGACGTTATTGCTGACGACTACATGTCTTTGGCGGCATCTGACACAGAAGAGTGTGGAAATTCCGCCGATGAGCCTGAAGTCCCTCCCCCCTCTCAAGCTCCAAGGCCGAAGCCGGACGCCGAACTCATCCGCGTCCTGTCAAAGGCGGTGGAGGACATGGGCCTCGAGTAGTCGACTCCGGGAGAGCCCGCCCACGGCCTGTTGGACGAGTGGTACCTGCCGGGAAGCTGTCAACAGTCCTCTCGCCAACGCCCCGCCCCATTCTTGCCTGCAGTTCATGATGAGCTCACCAAGACGTGGCGCGCCCCCTACTCGGCTCGGGTAAATCCCTCTACAGCAGCAGCTCTCACCACCGTTGATGGAGCTGATGACAAGGGATACTGCAAGATCCCCCTTCTGGAGGAAGCGGTTGCTGCTCTTCTGTGCCCGCCATCTGCCCTTGCATTGAAGGCCCATGCAGCACATCTATCTAAGCCCTGCAGGACCACCTCAGCGCTCACCAACAGGGCTTATGCAGCAGCCGGCCAGGCCGGTTCGGCGCTGCATACAATGGCAGTTTTCCAGGTGTTTCAAGCCAAGCTTCTCCACGGCATGGACGAGTCTGGCCGAGAACACCAGGAGGCTTTCAAGGAGATGCGCACAGCGACAGATCTAGCTCTGCGGGCCACGAAAGCAACGGCGCAGGCGATCAGCAAGACCATGGCCAGTCTGGTGGTGCTGGAGCCCCACCTATGGTTAAACCTTACTGAGATCAGGGACGCTGAGAAAATGGCCTTCCTCGACTCACCAGTCTCGCCGAAGGGGCTGTTAGGCACCGCTGTGGATGGGTTTGCAGAGAGGTTTTTGGAGGCTCAGAAGATGTCGCAAGTGCTGCATCACTTCCTCCCCAGACGCTCTGGCCCCGTGGCTGTGAGCTGCCAGAAGAACCCCGCCACTCAGCCTGCAAAGCCAGCGCAGCCTCAGCTCCAACGAAAATCAGAGCCTGAGCTGCAACAGCGCTCCCGGACGGCAAAACGCTTCCCCTTCCCGAAGCGTCAAGGTCCCCGCCCACGAGTTGTGCTGGACCCCGAGCCGCCTAAGTCGTCCTTGTGCGCCAGAGAGAAAGAGGAGGGGCTCTGTTCTTGCCTCGGCTGGAACGCCCCGAAAAACAGCTCGTTTTCATTCTCCATCCCTCCGAGAACCTCTGAGCAATGGAGTTTCATTTCTAGCGGGTCACGCCCTGCAGGTGCAGCACGTACCTGAATGTTTTACCGCTGTGATAGCGGACCCACATACAATAAAGAGCAAAATTTCTCTTCACTCTCTCTCAATTCAATTCAGTTAAGCTTTATTAGCATGACTGTGTAACATAATGTTGCCAAAGCATTAACATATATATAACAACAACATAAATAATAATAAATAAAATCCATCTAAATAAATGAAAAGAAAAAGTAATTCAGTATCGAGTTAATCATGTCAACATCTAACATTGTGAATGGTTAATACATATTTAGCAGCTAGTGCAGCTGTGTTGTTATCTTCAAGTAAAAAGGGCATTTTCTCACATATTTAGCAGCTAGTGCAGCTGTGTTGTCATCTTCTCCAAGTAAAAAGGGCATTTTCTCAGTATCACTAAGTTCAGTAAATGATGGGATCAGGGCTTCAAATCTGGGGAGAAATGTTCCCCTCACATTGTGATATTTAGGACAGATCAGCAGAAAGTGTTTCTCGTTCTCTATTTGCTGTAGATCACAGTGTCTACAGATCCTCTGCTCTTGCTCTGTCCATGTTTGTCTATGTCTTCCTCTCTCTATTTCTAAATCATGGTTACTTAATCTGTATTTGGAGAGGATTTGTCTTTCTTTAAATGGTTTAATCAATAAATAATTGGCAAATTTAGTCGTTCTGTTTAGGGTTGAGTAGCATTGGAGTTTATTTTGGAGGTCAAAGTGTATTTTTAGAGATTGATCATGAGTGTCTTTTAGATTTTTGTCAATTTCTTTAATAAGAAATCTCTCTCTCACTCTCTTGAATGCGAGTTCCCCGTCACTTCTTGGCATGCTCTCATTCGAAAGAATAAACCCTCTCGCCTCCCGTTTCACGGCTTGGGCAGCCATTCCGGGAGTATCGGGTTGGGTTTTAAAAACAATTTGACGAGGTTACTCGCGCCAATTCGCTCGCAGGCCACCTCGCTTCACAGGCGTCATCCAAACTTCTGTTCCGGACAACAAAGCGCTCGTTCTCCAACAGGAGGTGCAGACGTTGCTTGCAAAAGGCGCTGTGGAAATAGTGCCCTCAGCGAACAGCGAGTCGGGCTTTTTCAGCCGCTACTTCCTCGTCCCAAAGAAAGATGGCGGGCTCAGACCCATTCTGAATCTCAGGCATCTGAACCACTCGCTTATGCGCCGGTCGTTCAAGGTGTTAACCATAAAACAGATCCTCGCGCACATTTGCCCCGAGGACAGGCTTTTGACTGTGGATCTGAAAGATGCATACTTTCACATTCACATAGCCCCCCATCACAGACCGTTCTTGAGATTCGCTTTCGAGGGAGTGGCCTATCAGTACACAGTCCTTCCGTTTGGACTGTCTCTGGCCCCGCGCACTTTCACGAAGTGCGTAGACACGGCTCTTTCACCTCTGAGACCGATGGGAATCCGTGTTTGAACTACCTCGACGATTGGCTGGTTCTAGCCAGAACAGAATGGGAGTTGGCTGCCCACAGAGAGCTGTTACTCAGCCACTTGGAGCGCCTTGGGTTGATCATCAACCCGCACAAGAGTTTAGACTCCGCCCAAATGCGGGCATGGGTTACGCCGGAACGATCCCTGACTATTCAGCGATTGGTGGCATCCCTCAAACCGGGGATGACATGCCCCCTAAAGGTTTTTCAGAAGTTGCTTGGCCTCATGGCGGCCGCTGCCTCTGTGATTTCTCTGGGCCTGCTTCACATGCGACCCCTTCAGTTTTGGCTCAAGGCCCGCATTCCACCCCACACTTGGCGCCTGGGGCAGCTTCCTGTCATGGTAAACCACCGCTGTGTCAAGGCGGTGGCCCCCTGGACGACCTCTTACCTGTTCCAAACAGGAATGAGGTTAGGCACGAGCTCCAAAAGGAAGGTAGTCACGACAGACGCCTCCAACTCCGGTTGGGGCGCCCTGCTGGAGGGCAATCCGGCGTTCGGCTCCTGGTCAGCCCCGGAGCAACGCCTGCATATCAACTGCCTAGAGATGTTGGCAGTTTTCTTAGCCCTGAAAACCTTCCTTCCGGCCTTGAAAGGGCACCACGTCTTGGTCCGGTCGGACAGCATGACGGTGGTGGCTTATATCAATCATCAAGGTGGTCTCAGGTCACACACTCTTTGCAGGATGGCTCGTCGCCTCCTCTTTTGGGCACACAGGGCGCTCCTCTCGCTAAGGGTGGTTCATGGGCCGGGCAGATTGAACCTTGGCACAGACATGCTGTCCAGAGGCAAGGTAGCCCCGGGCGAATGGGCGTTACACCCTCAAATGGTTCAAGAGATCTGGTCAGTCTTTGGGAAGGCAGAGGTCAACCTCTTTGCCTCAGAAGACAACACTCACTGCCCAACATATTTTTCAATACAGCGAGATGCTCTGGCCCACGATTGGCCCAGTGCTCGCCTATATGCTTTTCCCCTGATCGTCCTGATTCCTCAGGTCGTCAGGCGGGTCAGGGAGACCAAGTGCTCTCTCCTCCTAGTGGCCCCGCTCTGGAGGAACCAGGCCTGGTTCCCGGAGCTAGTGCCACTCTCAGCTGCAGCCCCGTGGCCCATTCCGCTGAGGGGGAACCTTCTCTCGCAGGCGAAAGGCATGATTTGGCATCCCCGGCCGGAGCTGTGGAGCCTTCATGTATGGTGCCTCAGCAGCTACACAAACGTGAACAAATCAGGCTTCAGTACAGAGTAAAACAGGAGTTTTGCCATACACAACGCTCGTTCCCTTATCTCAGGGAACCGAGGTTACGTCAGTAACCGGAGCGTTCTATCGTTCCGAAGTCAATGGGTTTTTGAATAGGTTTTTGGTTAAAAGCCTGAAATAAGGTGTGTGGTTAACACAAGCCCAAGATATTTTCATAAGAAATCATCAGTAATACCCACTTGGAAAAACTGCCTATGGAAAAATCGTATTGAGTTTTTCCTCAAGGGAATCAGGGTGATGCAAATTTTTCCAGGTTCTACAAAATTTTGTCATCAGTGCAGCACTCCATTCCAGTATTTGTAAGGCAGTAAAAGGATTGTGCTAAAGCTTTAGGTACATTTAAAGTTTCAGTCTTTGGTTTGGCGTAAGTGCCTTGAACTTGTTGTCATGGCACACATCTTATCTACATGATGATGTGTTTTACACAATGCGTTTCTGTGTCCTGTTTTGCAATGTACACATTAAAAGTAAAGGTTCCAGAAGAGGATTTTCACAGTGATGACATAGAAACCCAAAAAGGTTCTGTGGGAAGATTCTTACAAGATCAATTCTTAAAAGAACCATTTTTATCATTTTAATAATCTAAAGAATTCTAAGAACCATTTTAATAATATAAATATTTTTTTTGCTCTATAAAGAACCTTGAACAACCTAAATGATAAAAAAGTAGGGCTATGCAAATAAATACAAGAAAGAAGGATAATTAGTTTAGTTTGCAAATATTACAACGATGTATAGACTGCCTGTTAGATTATTAAAGGCAATATTTTAAAATGACAATTCAACATGATCAGACTTTAAACCCAAAGCTGAAATTATTTACAAAGAAAATTTGAATGGAGTCTGTATTGTACTGTATATGAAGTGGTTGAGCTGAATTCATTGCAAAAGTTTAATACTTGATCCCTAACCTGAATGTTTGAGATAAAACTAATACAATGCTGCTTTGCAAATACTGTAAACAAAATGCTTATCTCAGCCGTGTGCAGACATATGTGAATAGAGAGTGCAGGTGGTTAATCACATTTTTGAATGGCTGGATATGGGTAGCTACGTAGGTAGGTAAGATTGACTGGTTTGAATGTGGTTTGAAAGTGTGTGAACTTCCTCTCACGCAGGTTCTGGGGGTCTGTGTTACTCCTTTCATATGAGAGGATGCTGTGAGAGCTTTGTGGGAATGTCAAGAATGGTGTTGCGAAAGTATTACAAGAGGCCCGTTTCCTCTGTAGGGTAACGGAGGCTTTCTTAAAACATCTGGAAACACCAGATGAACTGTGATGTCAGTCGGGAAGTATTCATTGCGGTCACAGTGACAAATCATTGCTCACTGTACTTGTATAAAACATTGTGTGTGCAGTAGGAGATGAATGTTGTGAAAATGTGACTGTTTTGAGATGGGAAATGAGGAGAACTGCGTCATCTCTAAAAAATGTGAATTTCTCTGTAAATGTTTCGAGGGATGTTGGCAGGGTTAGGAATCATAAACCAGAAAAAAATCACTTCGTTTAATCTGCTGTGGGAATTTAACACATTCTTGATTTATTGGAGACCTTTAAAGCTGATATTATCCATCATGAGTTGTGTAACCAGAACTCTGCTGTCCTCTTCCGCAGTTTTCCGTTTTTCTGGGAATCATATTTTTCCTGGAGTTGACCGCGGGAGTCTTGGCGTTTGTCTTTAAGGACTGGATTAAAGACCAGCTCAAGTTCTTCATCAACAACAATATTAGAGCATACAGAGATGACATTGACCTACAGAATCTCATCGACTTCACACAAGATTATGTAAGTACACACTGGCACACGCATAAAACCAAACCAAGAAAAGTGTTTATTTTTTTTTATTTATTTTTTTTTTTAAGGTAAAGTTACTTTTTTGTGGTAATGGCAATTTAATGTGCAAACATAAGTCTAAATCAATAAGTATGCCCTTCTGAAATGTTTCTGTTTATTTTGCTGGTATAATAAAAATCAGAGGATGGATTAAAATGTGTAAAAGTGACAGTAAAGAGTGTTGGGCGATATGCTTCATAGTCATATCATCCTATCGTCAGCCTGTGAGATCACCGATACACAATATCATCGTGCTAATTTATTTAATTATTATTATCATAGCCAGAGAGTGAACCAACTCCAAGGTACAGCTAAAAGCAGCCTAATGTTAGTGTAATCTACACATTATATCTTTTTTGTCAAGTAGCTTATGGATGTCATGTCATAAAATATTTTTAATATGCGTGAATTTGTAATTAACATGATCACAATTTAATAAAAACATTGTAAGTTACTAATTATAATGCTTACATTACCTCAGTTATACAAACAGCAGCTACAGAAAACGAGCGAAGAACATTTACATCATCAAAGAACATCATCTTAAAGGGATAGATGAAAATTCTGTCATCAATTATTCATTTGAAATAGAATTCCTCATTAATTACTCTCAAAGCTACGAGAATACTTTTTGTGCGTAAATAAAACCAAAATAAAGACTTCATTCAACAATTCGTCTCCTCCTCCATTTTGGAGAGTATCACATACGTAAACAACGTATGCTGTTCTGTGTCAGCAGCACTGTACGTGGATGCGCTGCTTACGTTGTTTGCGCTTTGATCTGAACGTAAACGGCGTATCCGCGTATATACATTGCATACGTTGTTTACGTATGTGATACTCTCCAAAATGGCGCTATAGGGTGACACGGAGGAGACGAATTGTTGAATAAAGTCGTTATTTTTGTTTTCTTTGCGCACAAAAAGTATTCTCGTAGCTTCGTTAAATTATGGTTAAACCACTGATGTCACATGAACTATTTTAACGATCTCCTTGCTACGTTTCTGGACCTTGATCGTGTAAGGACCCTTGCTGTCTATAGGAGGGTCAGAGATCTCTCAGATTCCATCAAAAATATCTTAATTTGTGTTCTGAAGATGAACGGAGGTCTTACGGGTTTGGAACGACATGAGGGTAAGTAATTAATGACAGAATTTTCATTTTGGGGTGAACTATCCCTTTAAGTCTAGCGTGAGTTTATGCACTTAAAAAAACACTCCCATTATAATCAGTTATGCTACATCTTAAACTTGCATCACACATACATCTGCACTTTGTTGTTTATGATGAGAGGATTCGCGAGAGAGCACTGAACTACAAAACTCTGGTATTTCAGCGAGGACTCATCTGAACGCTTCTGATTGGCCATTGCATTCATAAGCTCAACCGAATCGTGTGTGATTGGTTATAATGCGCAACACTGTAAAAATGTGTAAAAATAAATTTGATGACACAAATAAGCCCTAATATTAATTAGATAATAATACTAGCCTAATAAAAATAATAATCTTGATACTGTCAAAGGCATCAACCACAGGCGATATCTCGGACTATCGTTGATACACGATACTTTGGTCTATCAGCACAACCCAAGTAAAGACATTTTTACTGTTACAAAAGAATTCTAGTTCAAATGCTGATCTTTTGAATTTTCTATTAATCAAAGGATACTGGGAAAAAAGGTAACCTATCACGGTTTCCACGAACATGTTAAGCAACACTTTCAACATTCAACATTTTCTTGAGCAAAAAAACATTGTTTTATAGTTATTTTCAATTGTAACAATATTTCACAGTATTATTGTTTTTACTGCTTTTTTGATCAAATAAATGCAGCTTCTGTAAGCGTCTTACTAATTCTCCCCAAACTTTTGAAAGGTAGCGTTGGAGCTTTGATATAGCTTACGCTCCCTAACAATTTAATAAACAGGGCCCTCTGATGCATTAAAACCCATTGTCTTAATTTATCTCCAGTGTCTTGTGAGTGCTCTTTCATTTCAGCAGCTGTCCTTCGAATTTACAACCGAAATGCAATCTGCCAAGCGTGGTTATTTTATTGATTTATAGACAGCTGTGTCCTCTTTAGAGCATATAATAGTTTAGAATTGAATTTTGCATTAGATTTAATAATGTCCAGGAAGCCACATGTCAAACACAGTGATGATTAATTCAGTGTCGTTTTGTTTCGCCTGATATAAAAACCTTTTCCCTGCTTCTAGATATTTGGGATCTGCCTGGCACAGAATCTTCTGAGTGACATTGAGGCGGTCAGGGAGAGCTGGTAAGGAACATCCCTGATAAAAGAACTACACCCGTCATGAGATCTGCATTTTGATTAGAGTCACAACACAAGACTAACAATGAAACCATTTATTAAAACCATCTTTTTTATTCATTTAGACTGGTAGCAAACACCTGTTTGGTTTAATGCGGTTTCAGTCCCAACTCATAACAAGCACACTGGATGAAATCTTGTTTTCTTAAGCTGTGAGTTTGATGGTAATGAGCAGGTAGACATTGTCACATCTTACTAACATCTGTTTTTCATCCTCCAGTTTGTTCACCTGAAGCACTCGAGCCGTTCTGCAGACAGATCCTCCATTTCTCTGTCAGTCAGCAGCAGGGTTGGCACATTGTCATCACAGTATCCTAGCAACCAGTGAGGGATTCCATTCACATACCTCCTTTATATTTCAATGTACAGCGACATCTTCATGTTTTGCTTTGATTTGCTTTTAATCCTTCAAGTACAAAAAAATGCAGATGAGCTGAAGGCCACTGTCAAAGAAACCTGGGCTTCCATGCCACCTCAGCAGTGCCACAAACTGATCACCTCCATGCCACGCCGAATTGAGGCAGTAATTAAAGCAAAAGGAGCCCCTACCAAGTATTGAGTACATGTACAGTAAAATGAACATACTTTCCAGAAGGCCAACAATTCACTAAAAATGTTTTTTTTATTGGTCTTATGAAGTATTCTAATTTGTTGAGATGCACCTGTATTTTTATTATTTAATTAATTTCATAAAATATTTATATGGGAGTATTTGTTGTATTCTCTTTAATTTCTGAGAATTTTAATAAAAAAAAAAAATCCAGATTCCAGACGGTATAATTTTCAATACAGTGAGTTGTGAATTGCAAAAAAACTATTGGTAATTGTACCGAAAAATCTTGATGGTACAAAATAGGCTTAATATAATTGTTATCTTAGAATTTAGAGAAATTGGAGAATTTAATGATTTTGATTAAAGCATCTGCCAAATGCATAAATATAAAAGGGATGGACTATAATTGGGACTTATTGTTATGAATGAGATTCACCCATATGTATGATATTGAATCATGAAATATTTCTGAAATCATGAAAGATGACGAGAATGTTTTGCTTTGATTGTGAAATGAATCTGCAGCCTGTTAGATAGTGGTTTTGTGACTTTTGTAAAAACAGGGTTTGTGAGATTATTTGAAACACAAGCTGATTTAATGAATATCTATGGTTGTGATAATGCCTTTTCACTTTACACTTTCCTGATGTGTGTAACCTTAATATATCATAATATGTTTGTTTTTAGTTCATTAAAGTATTGGACAGTCTTGGTGAAAGGTAAAAACACTTAACTGGTTTTGCAGTATGTGCACAGTGAAACTGGAGAACAGGGACGTTTTAGTATTAAAAATATGCAGGTCTAAACGAATCCCTCTTTTGTCTAGCACTTATAATCTAGCCCATGCTGGCTCTGGTTTAAAACTCATAGCCTAAACTTTTGGTACATTGTTGACTGGAAGTGCCATAAAAATATTATTAAATATTGGCATATTTTTCCAGTTTCTCAAAAAAAAAAAAGCAACACAATTTAAATTAAAATTGCTGCAATTGTAACATACTGTATAATCATCTTGTTATTATCAGAAAATGTAGTTTTTCTGAGCAAGATTATTAAAACTTTATCGTTATAGTTATTGCCCTAGCTGTGAACGGGTCATAAATATTGTCTCAATAATGGCATACTTGAGAAAAAGAAAAGGAGATGGATCTGCATTTCTTATATTTGGCCAGAAATCTATTTTGTTTTTATTCTTATTTTCCCTGTTTCTGTGTCATTTCTTCATATTAATTTTACATGACCTTATTTAACAAATGTAATAAACCATTTACATTGTTTCCCAAGATGGTGGTATTGGAAACAATAAATTTTATATGTTTTTTTTTGTGTGGTAAGCCTTGTGTCTATGTCTGTGACTCCTTTCTAGACACTACTTATTAACAATAAAGTGTTATTAATTGTCTCTAAAATGTAATTATGAACCTACATAAGGCTCACATGCCATGCAGTGTTTTTTTAAATGTTAATCTTTATAAAATTTAATATATTTAATGAAATTGAGTGTTAAAAGACAATAAAACCTTATTATTCACCCCCTTGTACCCCCTTTTTACAAAATACAATCGAATTAAAAATTTATCATAAAAACTTCACTGCAGTTACGCTATTAAATATTACTAAAATTATACTGCAATTTGTACATTGTACACAAAGTTTGTAAATTAATATAAGTTACAATCTTTTAAAATTTGCTTGTGTTTAATAAAGTTGTAGATGTGAGCATATTATTCCTCATGCAGTCTTAAGTAGACATTAGATGGCGCTAGAGGATATGAAAGATGTCATCCAAGGTGTCGAAGAGTACCTGCCCTTTAAAGATAAACTGATGAAGGTCAGGATTTAACTGTGAAAATTAAATAGAAATTAATATTAATTTACAGCTGTACAAGAACAGTAACAACATTGCAAACAACGATTCATTTATAAACTACTTATTAGTGATTCTGTAACACACGTGACAACGCTTACAGATTAACCTTTGCCTGGGTCTTTATGGTTTATGGTTAAATAAACTGCATTAATTTCACAGTTAACACAAACATAGATCTTTACCCTAAGAGGTATAATTAAACACTATGATGTTCTGTTAAAAAGTATTTGGCTATTCCTTGAAATCCACCAATTAACATTAAAGTATAAATATGAAACAAATTTTGAGATTGGTAATGTTTAACACACACACACACACACTTAACTAAATTTCAGGGGTGTGTCCACCTTGAGACCTTGCTGGGAATGAAACCGCAATGCCTAAATCACCTCAAGTGCACTTGCTTATACAACCCTTCTTCTTCCTTTTGGAAGCAGCATTGGTAATCTGAGCAGATTAGGATCTGCTGTGTTTTCTTAATCCCACCACGATTAAAATAGGATTAGAACTCATCTCCTGGCCTCAGTATTACAGTAACTGCTCAGTGGCACTGACACTCTGTCTTTCTGTCCCATAGAGCAAAGGCACAGCAAAAGGGGTCACTTTTGAACTGTCATCTTTTCACTTTTCTCACACTGACAAATACTGTAGGCTACTATACACATACGTATAAAATTAATGGGCATAATTCAACAGTTTAAATATGTAAATTTGTATTCTACAGGACGACCAACCATGTGTTCAGCAATGGCTGCACAAATTTAAAGACAATATGGGAAAAGGACATTGGGGCTGTAATCGGGGACGAAGAGTGGAAAAGAATTTTGCCAAATACAGGTAAATACGTAAGAGAAGCCAGAGGGCAATTTACACAGTACAAAATCATACACAGGTTCTATCTGACACCTCTTAGACTTAATAGAATGGGTCTGACAAATAATAATGTTTGCTGGAAATGTCAAAAGGACAGAGGTACTTTTATTCACTGTATCTGACTGGGAGTGTCCACTTATTCAGCCTTTATGGCACCAAATTTTAAATGGAATAACAGTACCATTATCACCAAAATTGTGTCTATTGGGAGACAGGGAGCAGATGCCAAATATTTCAAATGGAGAGTTTGCATATATTTGTAAATGTTAAACTGTGTCTTCTAGTAGGCCTATAGTAGGCCTACAGTTAATAGTTATTTTACCATTTATGATGAACAATTTTTATATTAAATATTTAATATATTAAAATTTGTTAAAATTAATGCCTACACACTCACACACACAAACACAATATTAAGAACACACACTTTTATTTATACGTTAACTTACATTATAACATTTGCTACATCATGGATTTTGAAATGGCTGGCATTTCTATAGAATTGTCTGTATACTAAATACAAAGTTTAATATAAAGTTAAAGGTATGTTTTCAATTATGAAATTACATTTTATGTTAGCCTATTTTTTTTAAAGGCGCACTAACTCTTTATCGGCATCTGTGGTTAAAGCTGCAGTCCGTAAGTTTGGCCTCTTTGTCGCCATCTCTGTTTGAAAACCTGCAATTGCAGCTGTGTGCGGAATTATCTTCCTTGCGTGGGTTGTACTCTGGCACGGCTCCAGCGCGGATGAATCTAATGTTTTGAGGAGTATGTGTGGCAGTCAGTCACTGCACCGGTGTGGATATTGTACTTTGC